>NW_017671866.1:6484-42356 GCF_001879085.1 Nicotiana attenuata
TATATATATATATATATATATATATATATATATATATATATATATATATATATATATATATATATATATATATATATATGAATTTTAATTAAAGGATAATTTTGAATTTCTAGATAAAGTTTTTAAATTTGAATTAAAATAAAAAAATATCTTTTGTTATCATGTTATCATACTTAATTAGGTTAATGATCATGTGCAATCATGTTAGGAACTTTTGTTATCCTTTCTAATTATTTAAATACTACTTCGCCTTTGGCAAAAAAAAAACTACTACTCCATATAACTATAAAATTCGTTCAATACTAAAACCCTATAATTATAGTTATTTAAAACATTATAGCTAGATTTGAATAAAGTGAATTTCTCTTGAAATAAATATAATATATAGGATACACGTCTATGTTTATCCAGATAACAAAAAAGAGTTTAAAAATCAAATAAAAGTTTACTTACATATATAATGAAGTAAATCTACATGCTGGAGAAAGAAACATCACAAAAATCAGTCAATATTTTATTTTCTTTTCTTTTTCTTTTTGAAGAATGTTTGTTTGAAGAATCAATTTGTATAATTGGATATCAAACAAATAACAAAACTTTGGCTATACAATTGTTGTCATTAATTTTAATTAAGCACCTTCTAAGAATTGAAGGGTATAAGTTGAAACTTCTTCATTTAGCTGCAGTCTGCAGTCAAGAACATTGCAAGGGTAAAATATTTTTTCTATTGAAGAATATTAGTTTAATCATTAGATTATGTGAAATATCTTTTTCTCGAATTTCAGCAAGAGATATACTGGTTCCTAATTGATAATTTCTTTATCGATTTTCAAGTATAACAAGAAGCATATTTTAAAAATAAATGGTATGAGGTGAAATATTTTTTTTAAAATGTAAGAAAGTTATTTCAAAATGGGATTATTTTTTAATATATAATGTAATGTTAAAAATAAAAGTTTGAATGTTAGTAGAGAGTTTTTTAAATTATTATAATAAAAATCATATCATCGATAAAATTAACTAACTAAAATCTTATAAAATATTTACATAATTATCTGGCCAAATTTATTATTTACCTTTTATAGCTGATATACATAGATGATATACCAACAACACATGATTATACACATATTATATATGGATTATATATAAATTACACATCCTTCAATTTATTAATTTAAGTGGTTGGTTGAGCATCTATTTAGGTTGATTAGATAAAGCCAAAAGAAAAATATGAAAAAATTTAAACCAAAGACTAAAAATATAAATAATTTCTTATGAAGACAATTTCTATTAAAACTCATCCCTTTTTAGCGAAATTAATTAATTTTCCATAACAAAAGAAAGAAAGACATAAAATAAGATAAAATAAAATAACTATGGAATAAAATGTATGGAAAATCTAAAAACCAGAAATAAAGACGACAACGAATTCTTCTTCTGTTTCATCTTTGTTGTGTATAAATAATTTGGAAGCTAATTTCATCGATTTGAGATATTTTTTTCAACTCAAATACATAGATTATAAGATAAGGATATCTTAGAATAATTTTTTAGTTTACATTGTGTGTCGTTTTAAAAAAATCACTATTACAAACAAACTAATATAATATTCAAATATGAATTTAAATGCAACTGGACTAGTTTACATTGAGGTTATGCCAAGTATGGTATCGAGAAAAAACTACTTGGCAATTTTAAGACAATATATATAATGTTATATAATAACAATCAACTAATTTAACATTTAAAGATTCAGAGAACAAAAAATTTGTAATCATTACTGATGACACGACCCAAACCGATGAGCCGCGACGGGCACTCTGTACCTTACTCAACCGAGTACCAACATGTAACGACCCGGCCGGCCGTTTTAAGAATTAACGCCCTGATCCCCTATTAACTGCATTCCCCGTGTTTGTTTCTGCTATTGTGAGTTGCCAGTGGATTTATTTGAAAATTCGGAGAGTTTTGGGACACTTAGTCCCTAAATGAGAGTTTAAGTTTTAGAATTTGGACCGTAGTCGGAGCAGTGTGAAGACGTCCTCGGAATGGAATTTCGTTGATTTCGTTAGCTCCGTTGAGTGATTTCGAGTTTAGGAGCGTGTTCGGATTGTGTTTTGGAGGTCCGTAGCTCATTTAGGCTTGAAATACCAAAAGTTAAATTTTTGAAGTTTCCGGTTCGATAGTGAGATTTTGATATCGGGGTCGGAATGGAATTCCGGAAGTTGGAGTAGCTCCGCAGTGTTGAATGTGACGTGTGTGCAAAATTTCAGGTCATTCGGACGAGGTTTGATAGACTTTTGATCGAAAGCGTAATTCGGAAGTTTTTGGAATTCTTATGCTTGAATTCGATGATGATTCGATGTTTCGGTGTTGGTTTAGGTGTTTTAAGGATTGGTATAAGTTTGGATAGTGATATATGACTTGTTCGTGCTTTTGGTTGAGGTCCCGGTGGCCTCAGGGTGGTTTCGGATGGTCAACGGGAAGTTTGGAGTTGGGAATTTGCAGCTGAAGCTACTGAGTCTGTTGTCATAACCACACCTGCAGCTTGGGGATCGCAGGTGCGATTGCGCAGAAGAGAGAAAGAAGCCGCAGATGCGCCCAAGAGGAAGCAGGGCTGGTACCGCAGAAGCGGCTAAAGGAGCGCACCTGCGCTATCGCAGGTACGAGCATGTTGTCGCAGATGCGGAAAATAGGCTTCTAAGTGAAAACCGCAGATGCGGTGCTTTGGACGCAGATGCGGTACCGCAGGTGCGGTGTAGGGACCGCAGGTGCGAAAAGCCTAGGTCAAAAAATATAAAAGACTCCCTTCACGATTTTGGTCATTTTTCTCAAATATTTTAATTCGGGGTGGAGCTTTTAAGAGCAATTTCAAGAGAGATTTTCAGAGGGATTTATTGAGGTAAGGTCCTTGGTTTCTAAGCTCGTTATTATGGTGATTTTTATCATTTTAAGTATGAAAATTTAAGGAAAATCAGTGGTAAATTGGGGGTTAGGGCTTGGTTAATTGGAGAGTTTTGATTGGTGATTTGAGCGACCATTTGAGGTCCGATTTTTGTACTTATGGTATGACTAGACTCGTGAGAGTATTAGGATTCTAAAAATATAAATTTTACCCGATTCCGAGATGTGGGCCCAGAGGGCGTTTTGGTCATTTTATCTAATTTCGTGTATTAGCTTAGAATTTATTTGTAGAATCAGTTACTTGAAGTTTTATTTACATTATGCAATTGAATTGAATAGATTTGGGCCATTCGGAGTCGAATACTCGTGGCAAGAACGTGATTTCGGGTTGATTTTGGAGCCTGTTCGAGGTAAGTGGCTTGTCTAACCTTGTGTGGGGGAAACTCCCCTTAGGATTTGGTTTGTTGATAATTGAAATGCCCTCTACGTGAGGTGACGAGTGCGTACTTGTGCTAATTGTTGAAAAATTCGTTTTCATTAAGTAACTATAAATGTGATTTCATGTTTCCTGTTCATACCGTGTGTAATTTAAGCCTGCTACTAGCTTAGGGAAGCATGTTTAGTTGACTTAATTGCCTTACTTGCTCAAATTGCCTTATTTGGATTATGTGCAACATGCTAGGCTAGAAATACCTGCTTTATTTTGGTATGGAAATTTGAACCGAATTGAGTATTCTTTTGTGTTGCTGCTATGTGTTTACTTTGGGACTACGGGACGGTATCCCAGGAGATTCCCCTGTATGTTTACTTTGGGACTACGAAATTGTATTCCGGGAGATCCCCCTGCACTTTTATATTGGAACTACGGGACTGCACCCGATAGATTCCCCTAGTATTGAGTGTTTATATTTGGGACTACGGATGTGGTATTCCGGTAGATCCCCGCGCATTATGAGTTGGACTACAGGACTACGCCCGGGAGATCCACTGGATATTTATATTTGGGGACTACAGGATGGTATCCTGGGAGATCCACCGGTTGTTATCTCTGCGTTGAGCTGTATTTATTTCCGTGATTACTTTGTTTCTGTTAAAGTTGTTGTTGTTCGTCTATCCTGTGTTACTTTTTACTGTTGCACTTAAGTATACTGTCTTATTCCACACTGTTATATCTTGTTATTCCTTTAACCTCAGTAGGGCCCTGACCTTCCTCGTCACTACCCGACCGAGGTTAGGCTTGGCACTTACTGAGTACCGCTGTGGTGTACTCATGCCCTTCCTGCGCATGTTTTTCATGGGCAGATCCAGGTACTCCCACTCAGGCTTATCACGCTTGAGGCGAGGCGTTTTGTAGAGACTCCAAGGTATATCTGCCGCGTTCGCAGACCGAAGAGTCCCTTTCTATTCTCAATACTAGTATAGCACATTCTGTATTTTTTTCTTGTTGGTAGACATTCTGGAGTTAGAGCTTATTATGTAATCTTTTAGCTTGTGATTCATGGGGTTTCGGATTTTGGGAGTGTTAGATTGAGATTCTTGTACTGTTATATGCCAGGCGGCATCTTAAACACTGTTTAACCCTGTTAACTTGATTTTTTTATTACCTTCTTCTGCAATTGTTTCTTTTTCCGCATTTGTTAGGCTTACCTAGTCGTAGAGACTAGGTGCCGTCACGACAGTTCATGGGGGGCGAACTGGGGTCGTGACACAACATAACGTATCTTTTCATATCATACTATCATAGATTGCTGAACCGGAGAGGCTGCCATGAAATAGGTAGAATACAACATGTAATACCAACTTATACATAAGACATATGAGACTCTAAGATCAAAATAACCACTCGTATACTGAACATAGGCCGACAAGGCCATACATTCTTTTACGTACATGACATCTATCTACAAGCCTCTAAGAATATATAATTTTCATAAAGGTCGGGACAGAGTGTCACCACCCCAAATACCCCGGTCATAATGGCGCCTATCACAGTACTAGGCAAGCCAATCCAACGTTTACCGTATCGAATTTCCTTTTAAAACTTCATTTTTCTAAAACAGCTTAAGTCTCAAATTCTTCATATGTAATATATAAACCAACAGAAATATGCGGAAACCAATACAAAACATACTAACACAGCCCGAATCTGGTGTCACTAGTCATGAGCCTCTAAGTACAACCAAAACACTGTCTGAATAATACAAAATAGTCTGAAATAACAAAATGCTAAGATAGGAAGGAGGAAGGCAGGGCTGCGAATGCCGTGCAGCTACCTCTGCGATCTGCCGGATAAACTCTGAGAGTGCTGGACAGCTCTCACTCTGATGCTCGGCACCTGGAGCCTACGACAAGGGTGCTGAGTCGGTAATCGTGAGTACCTATACTACTCAGTAAAAACATAAAGTAAATAAAGTCTGAGTACAATTCACGAAGCATTCAAATCATATAAGAAATCTCAACCAGACATTATCAAGTCAAAATCCGCAGTTCCAATAGCGCAGTATCTCGTTAAAACCTTCAGGTTCCTCATAGAAGTCCTTTGGAAAACATTTGTTCACATTTTTTCAACAGAGGCTCAGTAATAAAAAGAGGAGTGAAAGCAGGAAAATGTCATAAACGAGCCCCTCCGGGCAAGGTTCACGTCATAAGTATAGCCTCTCCAGTCACTCGTTGGACCTAGCTCGTCGTCACATCCAGTATCCACACTCAGCACTCCAGCTCAATAGAGATCTCATAAATAACTTAAGTAATAATAGTAATTAAATCGCCTGCAGCGTGCAGCCCGATCCATTAGTTTATAGGTCCGACTATCTCCACTGGGGTGTACAGGACTCCGGAAGGGCCCTACAGCGCCAAGCGTCATATCGCCCAAATCGCCAGCGCGTAGCCAATCAAAATACTATATTATATAACTATATATACCATATACGTATATATATATATATATATATAAATATGAGTATACTATATTAATAGATATATATATATATACCTATATATATACTACTACTATATATCTCTGCGGCGTGCAGCCCGATCCATAATGTATATATAATCCTCACATTAGGTCCTCAACCTCTCTCAGTCATTAACCTCACGGCCACTCGGGCATATCAGTGAAAATCAGGGAACTCAACCCAAACAGTTTTCATATATTAAGAAGTATAGTAATGAAACCAGTTTTAAACAATAAACAAGTAAAATATGACTGAGGATATGCTTTCAAATCAAATAAAATGAGGAAAGTAGTAAAAATACCCCTAAGGGTCTAAACAGGTCGGTACAAGGCCCCAAACACGGCGTACAGCCCAAAATATAGTATAAATCTCTAAAATACGGAATATCATAAGATTTCAAATCAAAATACACGGCTTAATAGCCGCTACGGGACGGACCAAGTCACAATCCCTACCGGTGCATGCCCACACGCTCGTCACCTAGCATGTGCATCACCTCATTTATCAAAACAATACGAAATACCGGGGTTTCATACCCTCAGGTCTAGATTTACAATGGTTACTTACCTCAAAACGGATGAAATACTACTCCGCGACGCCCTTGCCTCTCGACTCGGCCTCAACTCGCGTCGAATCTATCCAAAATCAGAATTATAACATCAATATACGCTAAGGGAACGAAGCCCATGCGAAAATAATCAAATTACATAAAAAATCCCGAAATTGGTCCAACCCGACCCCCAGGCCCACGTCTCGAAATTCGATAAAATTCACATCAATAGAATCCTTATCCTCCCACGAGTTCATACATATCAAATACATCAAAATTCGACCACAAACGATCCCTCAAATCAAGGTCTCCAATTTCAAGCCCTAATCCCCCAATTTTCTTCCTTAATCTCCACTAATACCATGATTAAATAATGGAAAAATGATCATAAACACAAGTAATGAAGCTTAAGAAGCTTACCCAACTGAAACTCCTCGATTCTCTTGAAAAATCACCGCCCTAGCTCTCTTCCCGTCTTCAAAAATAGCAAAACTTAGCAAAAATTCGCTAAGGCATCTATTTATATGTTCTGCCCAGCGATACCGCATTTGCGGTCCATTCCACGCATCTGCGGGACCGCTTCTGCGCCTATCCAACCGCTCCTGCGATTTTCATTTAAGTTCACAAGCCGCACCTGCGACGCAATACCCGCATCTGCGGTCACGCAGGTGCGCTCCTTCATCCGCACCTACGACTTCTGACTTCTTCACTTGTGGCCGCATCTACGGCTGATTCTCGCTTCTGCGATCATCACACTTGTGGTCCCCTAACTGCAGGTGCGGTTATGACAGAACCAGCAGCTTCAGTTGCATCCTCAAATTCCCAAACTTTCCGTTAACTATCCGAAATTATCCCGAGGCCCCCGGGACCTCAACTAAAAATACGAACAAGTCATATAACACTATTCAAACTTACATCAACCTTCGGAACATTCAAAACAACATCGAATCATCAAAACACCCTCGGATTCAAGCCTAAGGTTCCCAAAACTTCCGAATTCCGCTTTCGATCAAAAAGTCTATAAAACCTCGTCCGATTGACCTGAAATTTTGCATACACGTCACAAATGACATAACGGACCTACTCCAATTTCCGGAATCCTATTCCGACCCCTATATCAGAATCTCCACTACCAACCAGAGAACGCCAAAATTCTAATTTCGCCAATTCAAGCCTAAATCTACCACGGACCTCCAAAATACATTCCGATCACGCTCCTAAGTCCCAAATCACCTCACGAAGCTATCCAAATCATAAAAACAAAATTTCGAGATTGTTTTCACACAAGTCAACATCCGATTGACTTTTCCAACTCAAGCTTTCTCAGAAGAGACTAGGTGTCTCATTTCTCTACAAAACCACTCGGAATCCAAACTAACCAACACGATACCACATAATACAGCTGAACAAGACATAAAGAAGCATAAATGAGGGAAACAAAGCGGTAACTCATGAAACGACTGGTCGGGTCGTTACATAGAGTTCTGCCATACCAAACAATACCGTCTAAATCATACTAACCAAACAAGCAACTCCGAAGCAAATGGAGCGCACCAACATCTTTCGCTAAGCTAATAGCCTACTTGGAGGGCTCTCGACCTGTCTATCGGGACCTGCGGGCATGAAACACAGTGTCCCCAGGCAAAAGGGACGTTAGTACGAATAATGTACCGAGTATGTAAGGCACATAAATAAGTACATAACAAACATAGAAGAAATATAGAGTAAATGACCCAACCTGTAAGTCTGGATAACTCTGTAAATCATGAAATAATTATAGTGTCATGCATATGTATATGAATATCATGTCGTGCATAGGTACATGTTTCATAATATCATCAGGCCTCTGAGGGCATCCCATCATATCATCTCGGCCACTGTGGGCAAAATCATCAACGTATACCAGCTGATCAGGTGGTGGTGCGTATATAACGCCGTAACCTTTTTCCATGTCCCATATACATATATAAATACATATTTACGCGTATATAATGACATCTGGTCATGCGTCAATGTAAATGAATGCAATGCATGAGAAGTACGTCAATAAAATCTTTGAGAGTGTCATAAGACCATTATGCCTTTGATAAATATCATGAAATAAACTTTACCAACTTACGTATTTTTGTGACCCATGAACAGATGATAGAATAATATGACACGTGGAGAATCATGAACATAAGCATCTCTAGTATATCTATGAATAGCATCATTTATGAAAATAGTGCATTTGCTCGTTTCGTTTGTGTCGCATAGATCATGCCAAAAGAAAGAAGGGATAGCCTTAACATACCTGGAGTAGGGAAAAAATCCGTATGATATTCTTGGAAAAAGGTCACCGTACTCCTTTAGAACCGCAAAATTTTTACATTGCTAGGATTTTAACAATTCTCGTTGGAATTGTTATGTTGCAAGAAGTCACGTTGTAGTATTCTTTTGTAGGAAGGTGTAGGGATTTTGCAAGAAATCACATTAATGTATAAAAACTCCCCATCTGATTATGGTATAGTTTTGTATTGAAAGTCTTGAATATTGAGGTGTCTTGAACTTAGTGTATTAGGATGCCACCTAATAAAGAATGACCATGAGTCATTGGCTTAATGTCACGACCCGGACTTTTCACCCTCGGGAGTCGTGATGGCGTCTACTATGGTGAGCTAGGCAAGCCGACTACTCGATAAATTTACCCTTTCTTTTTTTTTCCTTTTTATCCTTTAGTAGTTATGAGCAATAATTTAAATACAACGAAAATTATAACAAGCGGAAGAACACAATAAAACTACTGAGTATGTCCAATACAACCGTTTAAGCAAGTCTACCCAGAACTGGAGTCACAGCTTCACAGACAGTCTAAGAATACTACAAACAAGGTCTGAATGAAACACAAAGTCTGTCTCTGAATAAATAAAAACAGCAAGAGATAAGATAGGAGGAGACGCCAAGGCCCGCGGACATCTGCAGGACTACCTCGGGTCGCCTGTATGAACTGAAGATAGCACCCTCACTGCGGTCCAAATGCTCCGGTATCGGTATCTGCACACAGTGTAGAGTGTAGTATCAGCACAACCGACTCCATGTGGTGGTAAGTGCCCAGCCTAACCTCGGCGAAGTAGTGACAAGGCTAGGACCAGACTACCAAACAAACCTGTGCAGTTAAATCATATACAGCGGAAGTAGAAACAGATAATTACAACAAAAGTTGGGCGGGGGAAACATGCTACCGGGAGTAACAGATAACAACAAAACAACTGCAGAGAAACATAAGAAATGCCCTAAAACAATTACCAGCAAAATAAGGAAATAAAAGAACAGGTACACACATAATACCGTTGCAGGTGTGCAAACCGATCCCATTTCATATGATACCGTTGCAGGCGTGCAACCCGCTCCCATTTCTTATATTACCATTGCAGGCGTGCAACCCGCTCCCATTTCACATATCACTACTGCAGGCGTGCAACCCGCTCTCATTTCACCGTTACAGGCATGCAACCCGCTCCCATTTCATATATTACCGTTGCAGGAGTGCAACCCGTTCCCATTTCTTTTATCAACATCAATCAAAGAATCCCGGCAAGGGTACAATAATATTAAAACAAATATCCCGGCAAGGGAACAGTAAAGGTAATAACATCGCGGCAAGGGAACAGTAATGATAATAATATCCCAGCAAAGGAACAGTAAAGATAATAACATACCGGCAAGAGAACAGTAATGATAATAATATCCCGGCAAGGGAACAGTAATAAAAATCCTCATATGAAACGCAATGAACCACAACGGAGTCATAACAATTACAATACAAGACTCACGGGCAAGCTTGACACCGATGTATAGATACTCGTCACCGTGCCTATACATCCTACTCCATAGTTAACACGTAGCAAATAAGACCCGACTCCTAATCCCTCAAGCTAAGGTTAGACCAAACACTTACCTCGAACTTCCGCGACCAACTCAAGCCTCAAACACCGCTTTTCCTTTTGAATTTGGCTCCAAATCAATCGTATCTAGACATAATCGACTTAATAACATCAATAAACGCTAAACAATCCAATTCTAATGATTAATTATAGATTTTCTATCATTCTTCCCAAAAAGCCAAAAATCGACCCCGGGCCCGCTTGGTCAAAACACGAGGTTCGGACCAAAACCCGATCACCCATTCACCCACGAGCCCGAATATGTAATTAGTTCCAAAATCCGACCCCAAAACGAGGTCTAAATACCAATTATACAAAAAGCCCTTAACTCTACTCAAATTCCTAATTTTCTGCCCTTAAGCACATGATTTAGGCCTAGAAATCTAATGGGTGTTAATGGAAATTGAAGAAAATGAGTCTAAGATTACATACCTATGAATTTGTGGTGAAGTTCCCTTTCAAAAATCACCCAATTTGGAGTTTGGAAGAAGAAGTTATGAATTTTTTTTGTTAAGTCCCGTTTTTGCTTCCGTTTTAAAATCACTGGACAGGCCTTCATCGCGTTCGCGATAGGCCTGTCGCGCTCGCGATGAGTTAGGCCTAGGTGACCTTCGTGTTCGCGACCTTAGGCTCGCGTTCGCGGAGCTTTGACCCCTCAAGCCTTCGCGTTCGCGGGCCAGTGGCCCCGTTCGCGTAGAACAAGTGAGAACCCCCCTCCCCAGGCCAATTGCCTTAGGCGTTCGCGGGTGCCTGGATGCGTTCGCGAAGGGTACTCCCCCCTCAGCCTTGCCTTCGCGTCTCAGGCTTCGCGTTCACAAAGAAGAAAACTGGCACCTCGGAAATTTGCCTTACGCGTTCGCGAGTGGGACCATGCGAACGCGAAGAACAAAACCCTTGTGCACTGAACAGCAAAAACCTGCAACTTTCATGAGTTCAAAAACCTCCTGAGACCTATCCGAAACTCACCCGAGCCCTTGGGGATTCAAACCAAACATGTACACTACCTCAAAAACACCCTACGGACTTACTCGTGCATTCAAATCACAAAAATAACATCAAAAACTATGAATTTAGCACCAAAAATCATGAAATCACATAAGAACTTCCAATTTTCCATTTTTCTCAAATACGGTCTGATTCACGTCATTTCCAGTCTGTTTCTTACCAAATTTCACAGACTCATCTTAAATCACATATAAGACCTGTACCGGGCTCCGGAACCAAAATACGGGCCCGATACCATCAAGTTTTAAACTCATTTCATTTCCAAAAACTCACAAATATTCCAGCAAACAATTTTCTTTAAAAATTCATTTCTCGGGCTTGGGACCTCGAAATTCTATTCCGGGCATACGCCCAAGTCCCATATTTTCCTAAGGACCCTCCGGGACAGTCAAATTACGGGTCCGGGTCCGTTTACCCAAAATGTTGATCGGAGTCAACTTAAATTTAATTTTAAGTCAAAATTCATCATTTTCACAGATTTTCACATAACGGCTTTCCGGCTACGCGCCCGGACTGTACTCGTAAATCGAGCTGATGCCGAAAGAGGTTTTTAAGGCCTCGGAACGCAGAATTTATTTCTAAAACAAGTGATGACCTTTTGGGCCATCGCATTCTCCACCTCTAAAATAACAGTTCGTCCTCGAATGGACATAAGAAGGAAGTACCTGAGTCGGGGAAAAGATGGGGATAACGGCTCCGCATATCGGACTCGGACTCCCAGGTCGATGCCTCAGCAGGCTGACCTCTCCACTGAACACGAACAGAAGGAAAACTCTTCGATCTCAACTGACGAACCTGGCGGTCCAGAATAGCTACCGGCTCCTCCTCATAAGACAAGTCCTTGTCCAATTTGACAGTGCTGAAATCTAACACGTGGGATGGATCTCCGTGATATCTCCGAAGCATGGACACATGAAACACTGGATGCACGGCTGATAAACTCGGTGGCAACGCAAGTCTGTAAGCCACTTCTCCCACTCGATCAAGAATCTCAAACGGGCCAATGAACCTAGGGCTAAGCTTGCCCTTCTTCCCAAATCTCATCACGCCTTTCATAGGCGACACTTGAAGCAATACCCGCTCACCGACCATGAAAGCCAAATCTCGAACCTTGCGGTCGGCATAGCTCTTTTGCCTGAACTGAGCTGTGCGAAGTCTATCCTGAATAATCTTGACCTTGTCCAAGGCATCCTGTACTAGATATGTACCCAACAACCGAGCCTCCCCCGGCTCGAACCATCCAACCGTCGACTGACACCGCCTACCTTACAAAGCCTCAAAAGGAGCCATCTGAATACTCGACTGGTAGCTGTTTTTGTAGGCAAACTCTGCTAAAGGCAAAAACTGATCCCACGAGCCCCCAAAGTCAATGACACAAGCTCGGAGCATATCCTCCAAAATCTGAATAGTCCGCTCGGACTGCCCGTCTGTTTGAGGATGAAACGCTGTGCTCAACTCAACCCGTGTGCCCAACTCTCGCTGAACTGCTCTCCAAAAATGCGAGGTAAACTGCGTACCTCGATCCAAAATGATAGACATGGGCACACCATGAAGATGAACAATCTCCCAGATATAGATCTCAGCTAACCTCTCGGAAAAATAGGAGGCTGCCACAGGAATGAAATATGCTGACTTGGTCAGCCTATCAACAATAACCCACACTGCATCGAACTTCCTCTGAGTCTGTGGGAGTCCAACAACGAAGTCCATAGTGATACGCTCCCACTTCCACTCAGGAATCTCGATCTTCTGGAACAAACCACCAGGCCTCTAATGCTCGTACTTAACCTGCTGACAATTCAAATACCGAGCCACTTATGCAACGATATCCTTCTTCATTCTTCTCCACCAATAATGCTGCCGCAAATCCTGATACATCTTCGCGGTGCCCGGATGAATAGAGTACCGGGAGCTATGGGCCTCCTCTAAAATCAACTCTCGAAGTACATCCACATTAGGCACACAAACTCGACCCTGCAATCTCAAAACTCCATCATCTCCTAAGGTAACCTGCTTGGCACCTCCGTGCTGCACCGTGTCTCTAAGGACACACAAATGGGGATCATCATACTGCCGATCTCGAATGCACACCAATAAGGAAGAACGAGCGACTGTGCAAGCTAACACGCGGCTGGGCTCAGAAACATCCAACCTCACAAACTGATTGGCCAAGGCCTGAACATCCAAAGCGAGCGGCCTCTCACCGACCGGAATATAAGCAAGACTGCCCATACTGGCTGACTTCCTACTCAAAGTATCGACCACCACATTGGCCTTCCCCGGATAATATAAGATGGTAATATCATAGTCTTTCAACAACTCCAACCACCTTCTCTGCCTCAAGTTTAGCTCCTTCTGCTCGAACAAATACTGCAAACTCTTGTGGTCCGTGAATACCTCACACGCCACGCGCATACAGATAATGCCTCCAGATCTTCAACGCGTGAACAATGGCTGCTAACTCCAAATCATGGACCGGATAGTTCTTCTCGTGAATCTTCAACTGCCGCGAAGCATAAGCAATGACCTTGCCATCCTGCATCAACACTACACCAAGTCCAATACGAGATGCATCACAATAAACTGTATATGGCCCTGAAGCTGTCTTGAGCTTCTGAAAGCTCGCCTCACACTCGTCTGACCACCTGAACTGGGCACCCTTTTGGGTCAACCTGGTCATCGGGGATGCAATAGACAAAAAACCCTCCACAAACCGACGATAATAGCCTGCCAACCCTAAGAAACTCCGGATCTCTGTAGCTGATGCTGGTCTAGGCCAGTTCTTGACTGCCTCAATCTTCTTCGGGTCAACCTGAATACCCTATGCTAATACAACATGACCCAAGAATGCAACTGAACTCAACCAGAACTCACACTTCAAAAACTTGGCATACAACTGACTATCCCTCAGAGTCTAAAGAACCACTTTAAGATGTTGCTCGTGCTCTTCCCGGCTGCGGGAATAGATCAAACTATCATCAATGAAGACTATCACGAATGAATCCAAGTAAGGCTTGAACACTCGGTTCATCAAATCCAGAAAAGCTGTTGGGGCATTTGTCAACCCGAATGACATCACCAAGAACTCATAATGCCCGTATCGAGCGCGAAAAGCTGTCTTAGGGACATCGGATGCCCTAATCCTCAATTGATGATAGCCATATCTCAAGTCAATCTTTGAAAATACCTTGGCACCCTGAAGCTGATCAAACAAATCATCAATCCTCGGCAACGGATACTTATTCTTGATCGTAACCTTGTTCTATTGCCAGTAATCTATACACATTCGTATCGATCCATCCTTCTTCTTAACAAACAACACCGGCGCACCCAAAGGCGAAACACTGGGTCTAATGAAACCCTTTTCAAGCAAGTCTTGCAGCTGCTCCTTCAACTCTTTCAACTCAGGCGGGGCCATACGATACGGCAGCATAGAAATGGGCTGAGTGCCCGGAGCCAAATCAATGCAGAAGTCAATATCCATGTCGGGTGGCATACCCGGCAGGTCTGAAGGAAATAACTCAGGAAACTCACGAACAACAGGCACAGAATCAATAAGAGGAACCTCGACGCTAGAATCACGAATATATGCTAAATAGGCCAAACACCCCTTCTCGACCATACGCCGAGCTTTCACATAAGAGATGACACTGCGGGTAGAATGACCAGGAGTCCTATCCACTCTAGACTAGGTAAACCTGGCAAGGCTAAGGTCACAGTCTTGGCATGACAGTCCAAGATAGCGTGGTAAGGTGATAACCAATCCATCCCCAGTATGACATCAAAATCAACCATGTCCAGTAGTAACAAATCTACGCGAGTCTCAAGACCCCCAATCACAACTATGCACGAACGATGGACTCGATCTACCACAATAGAATCACCCACCGATGTAGACACATAAACAGGAGCACTCAAGGAATCACTAGGCATGACCAGATACGGTGCAAAATAAGATGACACATAGGAGTATGTAGACCCTGGATCAAATAGGACTGAAGCATCTCTACTACAAACCAGAACAGTACCTGTGATAACCGCATCAGAAGCCTCAGCCTCAGGCCTGGCTGGAAGAGCATAACATCGGGGCTGGGCCCCACCACCCTGGACTACATCTTTGGGACGACCTGCTGCTGGCTGGCCTCCACCTCTAGCTGCCTGACCTCTACCTCCACCTCTAGCACCTCTACCCCCACCCCTAGCTGGCGGAGCGAGCCGTGGAACACCTGGTGCCAGAACCATAGCACGGGAACCCTGCTGCTAAGAACTGCTCGATGCTCGAGGGCAATATTTGGCAATGTGCCTCGTGTTACCACAAGTAGAACAAGCCCTCGGCTGCTAGGGCTGACGACCCTGAAAACTCTGAAGCGGCGGTGCACTGATAGGAGCTGGTGGTGCACTGTAGGACTGCTAATCGGAATACTGTATATGAGAACCACGGCCACCTAAAGCGCCGTGAGAAACCTGAAGTGCTGACTGAAAAGGCCTAGGAGGATGGCCTCTACATACGAATCCCTGCCTCCATACGAGGCACCACTAAATTTGCCTGAATGACGAGGCCTCTTGTCCGACCCATGACCACCTCCCTGTGACAGAACCATCTCCACTCTCCTGGCCACATTGGCCGCCTCCTGGAAAGAAATCTCACTCCCTGTCTCCCTAGCCATCTGAAGTCGAATCGGCTGAATAAGCCCCTCAATGAACCTCCTCACCCTCTCTCTCTCTCTCGGTGGGAAGTATGATAAGAGCATGACGAGCCAAGTCGATGAATCGGGTCTCATACTGAGTAACGGTCATAGAACCCTGCTGGAGACGCTCAAACTGCCTCCGATAGGCCTCTCTCTGAGTGATAGGGAGAAACTTCTCCAGAAATAGCTGAGTAAACTGCTCCCAAGTCAAAGCTGGTGATCCGGCTGGTCTAGCCAAGCAATAATCTCTCCACCAAGTCTTGGCGGATCCAGATAAGCGAAAAGTAGCAACGTCGACCCCAATGGTCTCCACTATCCCCATGTTCCTGAGAACCTCATGACAGTTGTCTAGATAATCCTGGGGATCCTCAGAAGATGCACGGCTAAAAGTAGTAGTGAAGAGCTTGGTGAACCTGTCCAATCTCCACAAATTATCGGCAGGCATAGCTGCTCCATCACTGGTCTGGGCTACCACACCCGGTTGAACTGCTCCAACTGGCTGAGCTGCTGGAGTCTGAAACTGGGGAGCCATCTGCTCCGGAGTGCGAGTAGCAGGAGTCTGGGCTCCTCCTCCAGCCTGAGAGACGGCTGGTGCTACAGGAAGCAAGCCTGCCCGGGTGACACTCTCCATAAGGCCCATTAGACGGACCAGAGCATTCTGGAGTATCGGGGTAGCAATAAACCCCTCTAGGACCTGAGCTGGGCCCACCGGGACTGTCTGGGCCGGAACCTCATCATCAAAGTCAACCTGAGGTTCCGCCGCTGGTGCTGTTGCTCTGGGCTGAGCTCTGCCTCTACCTCGGCCTCTAGCACTGCCTCGACCTCGCCCTCTGCCCCTCGTAGGAGTTGCTGCTGGGGGCTCGGGCTGCTGGTCAGCGGATGAGGAAGCGCGCGTTCTGGGCATCTGCGAAAGAACAGAATAGAAATTCAATCAGCATTGAGAAACCAAACCGCACGACAGGAAAGAATAGATGTGAAATTTTCCAAACTTTGTAGCCTCTGGGGGATAAATACAGACGTCTCCGTACCGATCCCTCAGACTCTACTAAGCTTGTCTGTGAACTGTGAGACCCATGTAACCTAGAGCTCTGATACCAACTTGTCACGACCCGAACTTCCCACCCTCGGGAGTCGTGATGGCGCCTATTATGGTGAGCTAGGCAAGCCAACTACTCGATAAATTTACCCTTTCTTTTTTTTTTCCTTTTTATCCTTTAGCAATTATGAGCAATAATTTAAATACAGCGACAATTATAACAAGCGGAAGAACACAATAAAACTACTGAGTATGTCCAATACAACCATTTAAGCAAGTCTACCCAGAACTGGAGTCACAGCTTCACAGACTGTCTAAGAATACTACAAACAAGGTCTGAATGAAATACAAAGTCTGTCTTTGAATAAATAAAAACAGCAAGAGATAAGATAGGAGGAGACGCCAAGGCCCGCGGACGTCTGCAGGACTACCTCGGGTTGCCTTTGTGGACTGAAGAGAGCACCCTCACTGCGGTCCAAATGCTCCGGTATCGGTATCTGCACACAGTGCAGAGTGTAGTATCAGCACAACCGACCCCATGTGCTGGTAAGTGCCCAGCCTAACCTCGGCGAAGTAGTGACGAGGCTAGGACCAGACTACCAAATAAACCTGTGCAGTTAAATCATATACAACGGAAGTAGAAACAGATAATTACAGCGATAGGCCTGTCGCGTTCGCGATGAGTTAGGCCTAGGTGACCTTCGCGTTCGCAACCTTAGGCTCGCGTTCGCGGAGCTTTGACCCCTCGAGCCTTCGCGTTCGTAGGCCAGTGGCCGCGTTCGCGTAGAACAAGTGAGAACACCCTCCCCCAGGCCAATTGCCTTACGCGTTCGCGGGTGCCTGGACGCGTTCGCGAAGGGTACTCCCCCCTCAGCCTCGCGTTTGCGTCTCAGGCTTCATGTTCGCGAAGAAGAAAACTGGCACCTGGGAAATTTGCCTTACGCATTCACGAGTGGGACCACGCGAACGCGAAGAACAAAACCCCTATGCACTGAACAGCAAAAACCTGCAACTTTCATAGGTTCAAAAACCTCCCGAGACCTATCCGAAACTCATCCAAGACCTCGAAGATTCAAACCAAACATGTACACTACCTCAAAAACACCCTACGGACTTACTCGTGCATTCAAATCACCAAAATAACATCAACAACTATGAATTTAGCACCAAAAATCATGAAATCACATAAGAACTTTCAATTTTCCATTTTTCTCAAATACGGTCCGATTCACGTCATTTCAAATCCGTTTCTTACCAAATTTTACAGGCTCATCTTAAATCACATATAAGACCTGTACCGGGCTCCGAAACCAAAATACGGGCTCGATACCATCAATTTTTAAACTCATTTCATTTCCAAAAACTTACAAATATTCCAGAAAACAATTTTCTTTAAAAATTTATTTCTCGGGCTTGGGACCTCGGAATTCGATTCCGGACATACGCCCAAGTCCCATATTTTCGTACGGACCCTCCGGGACCGTCAAATCACGGGTCCGGATCCGTTTACCCAAAATATTGACCGGAGTCAACTTAAATTCAATTTTAAGTTAAAATTCATTATTTTTCACAGATTTTCACATAACGGCTTACCCGCTACACGCCCGGACTACGCACGCAAATTGAGGTGATGCCGAAAGAGGTTTTTAAGGCCTCGGAACGCAGAATTTATTTTTAAAACAAGTGATGACCAAAGTGATGACCTTTTGGGTCATCACACTTAATAAGTGGCTTGCTGCCACGTGGGGGTGGGGGTGGGGGTGGGGGTGGGAAATTTTAATCTTTATCCAACTTATTAGTTAATTAGGTAATGTCCCGTTACCCAGTAATTAATCAATTACTCGCATAATTAAGAATTGCCTCAAATTACTTAAAATTCTACTCATTTTTAATATACTTTATACATCACACTATCACGGTCATATGGTACCTTGTATGATACTAGTTCATAAACATCGGGTATTATAGCTTGGACTGTATTTCATCCCAAATCGACAACCTTCAATGAAACTCATTTTCTTTAATTCGTATTCCCTTTATCCTTCACGAATTTACTCATCACTTGTTTGAAATAGCATAATGCTTATAATCTCCAAATAATCTTGTCCTTGAACTGAGGTCAATTATCTTACAACAATTTTACGTATAATACTACAGGGTGTAACATCGTCGTAATATAATACTGCAAGGCGTAATATCAACGTAATATTTCGGGGCGTAACAATTGAAATATATAAAAAGTTTTAGAAATTGAAATTTCAAAATAGAAGTACTTTTTGAAAGATAACAACATACCAAATAAGAGTTCAAGTCATAGGAAAAGAGTCGCGTCGTAACCAAATAGTCGTTCATACTGTGTCAACCATTGTGCTTTGCCATAAATACGAGTTATTATTTCGCTTCGTGACTATTTTTAGGTTCCAATGATCACAATAAGAATAGTGCAAATTTTTTTTTATCACTACGTGATTGAGAAAATGTTAGTCTTTTTTCATGTAGTTTTTCTTAATTAATATCTAACAATTATCTATGATTATCTAGAAGTTTTAAATTTTAAGGTTATTTATATATAATTCAAATAACTCAAATATTTAACATGATTAACGTCAAATTTGAAAATGGAGTCATACCTGAAAAAAATTCACTAGCTAAAGAATTATTTAAATTTTTAGATAGCCGACTAAAATAAGTTTTGAATTAAGGATAATATTTTACTTACATTGTTATAAAAATAATTATTATTGAAAAATAAAGTTTTTTCAAAAATAAAAATATTTTTTGAAAGATATCAGCACCAAATAAGAGTTCAAGTAGTAGTAAAAGAGTCAAGTCGTATTCAAAGAGTCCTTCATAGTATCAAGCTTTGATTGTTTTGTCATAAATATGAATTATTATTTTGCTTCCTGACTATTTTTGTAACGACCCGGCCGGTCGTTTTGAGAATTAACGTCCCGTTCGGCGGCTTAAGGTCTCGAGCACATCCGTGTTATGTGTTATGACTTGCATGCGTAGTCAAGTTCGGATTTCGGGTCATTCGGGATTAATTTGGAAGAAGGATTCGTGTTTTAGAAGCTTAAACGATAGGAATTTACCGGAATTTGACTTTTGTGTAAACGACTGAATGGGGTTTTGGTGGTTCCAATAGTTTCGTATGGTGATTTTGGACTTAGTCGTGCATCCGGATTTGGAATTGGAGGTCCGTAGGGTAATTTGAAGCATTTCGGCGAAAAATTGGAAGGTTGAAGTTTTGGAAAGTTGAGAGGTTTGACCGAGAGTTGACTTTGGTGATATCGGGTTCGGAATGCGATTCCAAGAGTTGTATTATCTCCTTTATGTCATTTGGGACTTGCATGCAAAATTTGACGTCATTCCGGGTTGATTTGATATGTTTCGGCGTGAGTTTTAGAAGTTAGAAGACTTGGAAGTTCATAAGTTCGATTCGTGGTGTGAATCGTAGTTTCGACGTTGTTTGATGTGATTTGAGACCTCGACTAAGTTTGTATTGTGTTTTAGGATATGTTGGTATATTTGGGTCCCGGGGCCTCGAGTGTGTTTCGGATGGGTCACAGACCAATTCTTCATGTTTTAGTGTTGTTGGTTTCTCGTGTGATTGTTGCTCTTCGCGATCACGAAGATGGAGCTGCGATCCTGAAGAGATTCTGGGAACTCAGTGTGTTTCGTTCAATGCATTCGCGACATAGTTCACGTGATCGCGTAAGGTCCCGTTGGTGTAGATACACGTTCGCGATGTTTGTCCCTCGTTCGCGTAGAGTTGGAGCTGGAAGGGAGCATCACGTATTTGCTCTTCACGTTCGCGTCTATGGGTTTGCGATCGCGTAAGATTAGTTCACTGTTATTCGCGTTCGCATCTGTGGTTTCGCGTTTGCGAAGCACGTTTTGGGCAGCCTTCTTTTTCTTCTTTGCGATCGCGAGGAATGTTCCTCGATCACGATGTACTAATCTTTGGGAAGAATATAAAAGTACTCTAAGTCGAGGGTTTGGCCATTCTCTTCATATTTTGAGTTCTAGACCTCAGATTTGAACGATTCTTTGTGGGGTTTTCAACCAAATCATTGGGGTAAGTGTTCTTCACCCAAAATTTATTATATTCCATGATTCTATCTTTATTTTATCTTATAATTAGTATTTTGAGTTGAGAAAAAATGGGAATTTTTGAAGAAATCTTTCAAAATGTAAAATGATGATTTGAGGGATGAATTGGTATCGAAATTTGATAATTTTGGTATGGTTGAACTCGTATCGGAATGTGCGTTCGGGTGTTGTGAATTTTATCGGGTTTCAAGGTGCGGGCCCGGGGGTTGACTTTTTAGTTTTTGTTAAAGATTGAGACTTTATTATACGAGATTATTTCTTATGAGTTTTATTTGTGATTTGAAGTTATTTTGGCTAGATTTGAGCTGTCCGGAGGTTGTTTCACTCGAGAAGTTCATTTTAGAGTAACGGTCTATCTTCCTTGAGGTAAGTATCTTGCCTAACCTTGTGGGGGGGGGGGGGGGAACTACCCCTTAGGATTGGAGTCTTTGGTGCTAATTGTGTCATGTGAAGCCCGTGTACGCGAGGTGACGAATACGTGCTCGGGCTTATTTGTGAAAATTTGACTGTTCAGGGCTCTTAGGTTCTTATGTTCATTAGATATGAAGTTGTTTTGTTATGTTAAATCCCCATTTACTAAATTCACCTTACGTGTCTTAATTGGAATTAATTGCTCCATATTTTACCCATATTGCCGATTAAACTCTCATGTGCCTTAACTGAAGTCGTTGCCTCTTTTTATTGCCATGCTATACTTTACATAATTGTCTTTCCTCGATTGAAGTTATTATTATCTTTTCCATAATCTGCTTATCCTTAATTGAATTTGTTGAATCTCTTCCACAATTACTCCATCCAAACTGAAGTATTGTTATCCCTTAGCATTGTTGACTTACCCTTAATTGGAGTCATTGATTCATATTATCCCTCTTATCGTTGAATTGTACTTATGTGAATCATTGCTACACAGTATCTCTTCCTTGTTGAGTTATTGCTCTGTTGTACCTTTGTTTCCTGTTGTGTCTTTCCGTGTGAGTTCGTCCTTCCGTCTCTTTGTGTTTTGGAGTTTCCTGAGTTGATTTACTTGTCGTATTCTTGTGTTATTGTCGTTGTTGCTGTTGTATTCAGTGTTGTGTTTGCACGAGGTTTCCGTCATGCGGATTGTTATTGTGGCACGAGGTTTCAGCCGTGCGGATTGTTATTGTGGCACGAGGTTACTGCCGTGCGGATTGTTATTATGGCTTGAGATTTTTGGCGTGCGGATGTTATTGTGGCACGAGGTTTCTGCCATGCGGATTGTTATTGTGGAACGAGGTTTCTGCCGTGCGGACTGTTATTATGGCACGAGGTTTCTACTGTGCGGATGTTATTGTGACACGAGGTTTCTACTGTGTAGTTGTTATTGTTTGCACGAGGTTTCTGCCGAGCCGTTGTGATTCATTTTACGATTTGAGACTATGAGGTGGTACCTCGGAGGGCTCCGTTGTCATTTTTCCTTTTCTGTGCACTTGTCTGTGATTGTTGTTTTCCTTAGCATAGTATCAATTGTTCTCCTCCGTGTTGCACTATTCGCTCAGTTCTATGTAGCTAATCTTTTGTGTTAGGTAGCTACTTCAAACTCCGTTGCTGTCTTATTTACATTGTATATTTCATGGTAATCGTTTCTTATGTGCCATTCATTGTCTTTGCTCTTATTTGTTGACTTGAATTGTGGTAGAACACTTGCACAAGCATACACGTAGATGAATAACCCACAACTCTTGTATACTTGCCTTCTATGTGAGAGTTGTCCTCTTGGCACGTGAGTCGTCCGTGCGGTTATGGATTGAAACGTGGGCACAAGGTACCAAGTGATTAGGGTTCATGAATTTGGACTCGTGAGTTGTGATTATGAGGTTCGGTACCTCGTGGAAATGCCTAAACAAATCTGGTGTGAGAATGGTTATTCCAATTGAGTTTTACTGGTTTTTCTTCATTTGGTTTCACTGGACTTAGACTGTATCTAGCTTACTCTACGGCATTACTACTTGATTGCTTCCTATTAAATATTGTTGTTATTAGTCTATCATTGCAAGTATTGCTTTGTGTTCTTATCCTGCTTAGCTTTATATTAATATTGTTTCTCTTTTAGTTCATCTATACACTTGTCCAGCTTGTTTAGTCCGGTAGGTGTCTTGACTGTCCCCCGTCACTACTCCTCCGAGGTTAGTCTTGATACTTACTGGGTACCGCTGTGGTGTACTCATACTACGCTTCTACACGTTTTTGTGCAAATCCTAGTGCCACAGTTCTTGTTGATTATTAGCTGACTGGTCGAGTTGTGGAGACTCAAGGTAAACCTGCCGTCGCGTTCGCAAGCCTCAGAGTCACCTTCTGCTATTTCCATTGAACTATTTCATTGTATTCCGAACATCTATATTTAGGGATTTTCTAGTAACTCAATAGAGCTTATGACTTGTACTACCAGTTTTGGGAATTGTAATTGTGTATACGATTTTATCTCATATTCTTTGTTTGATGGTTGATTCTTCTAATAATTCAGTAGGTGTTAGGCTTACCTAGTCTTAGAGACCGTCACGACATCCTACGGAAGGAAATTGGATCATGACAATTTTTAGGATCCAATCACACCAACGAGAATGGTACCAAAAAAGAAAATAGAATTACAACTAGAAGATTTGGGAAATCTTTTTCAAGTAGTGTTTCATAATTAATATCCAATAATTATTTATATTTATCGAGAATGTTTAAATATAAACATTATTTACATATAATCCAAATAACTCAAATATTTGACATGGTTATAATAAAAAAAAATAAAAAAACTGATTCGTCGTAAATCGCAATTTCGACTAATATTTAGTAGGACGCGACTTATAATGCGATATTGCGAGCTTGCATAGTTCCGAGGCCTCAACCCTATATTAGTTTCTGCCGCCATTCGTAGGCTCATTGGTCAGCTAGCTGCTCCGCTCTCCGCCACCGTCCACTTGCTCCCCCTCTGTTTACCGCCGCCGGCGCCGCCACCGCACTCTCTTCCTCTTTGCGTGCTCCGAGTGATTCTCTCTCTTCCATCCCCTTTTTCTTAAACTTTCTACCATTCTCTTTTTTTAGCTTAATTTCTTATTAAATATCTTTGTATTTTTTATTCCCAGTAGTTCCTCAATAGTTGAGCTGGAACTATTTATTTGGTCGATGCTTTTATGTTATAAAGATCTTATCTTTGGTGTACAACCCTCCAGTTTTGCTTATTAAATCGCTTTGTCCTTGATAGTTTCATGGTTTTTATTTAATGGTACATTTTATATTACAGAGAGAATCAGGGAAGCTTAACAGGAGAACACAATGAGATTGGAGAAATGTTGGTTTTGTTCCTCAACTATATATCCAGGCCATGGTATTCAGTTTGTTCGAAATGATGCAAAGGTTGGATATTAATCTTTCCTCCATTTTTACTTACTTTATGATATGCATACCTTAGTAATGGTTTTTAAAAAAATGGTTATTTGCTGGACTCAATATGTTTTCCGCTGCGAAATCATAGGATAAAGTGGAGCCTCAGAGGCTCTGGTCTAGTGGTAAGAACGCGACGCTGAATGTGGGGGTTAAGCGTACGTGATGGGTTCAACACTTACCGTAGACAAACCCTGGTATTTAAGTGGAGAAGAGTAGAGGGGAGGGCCCATTATCTAACGAGTTTCGAACCTATGCTGGCCCTTGGGAATTTTTGGTTATGAAAAAATATCATAGGTTACTTAGATTTTAAGTTTTGAGTATTGCTAAGGATCCTTGACTTAATATCGAGCTATAATGCATACTGGTTTACAGTCTGATTGCTGATTATCTGGTCTGAGACTAGATTTGAGTTTGTAGAAGGTATAATCTAACTGTTCTGTGGCTATAAATTTAACTACTTTCATGTTTGAGCTGGGTAAGGATGAACTTTCAGGCAGACCTGCACTAGGACCGCGAGTTCCAAATGTGCATCGCTAAATTGAGCTAACCATTTCAATGTGCTATTACTATGCGCAAGCTCTTGTTTAGGGAAGCTTGAAAAATTGAAAAAAAAGTTAAATCTTCTTTGTGCTAAAAATCTAGGGGAAATCCTAATTTAAAGTCTTGACCTTTTTATTCATGAAAAAGACACTAATTTAAAGTATACTCTCAGGAAGCCAAATTGAAACTCATTCATATAGGTCTCCAGTAAGAACGGTTCACTCCATCTAGCCTAACAGCAACAGGTTTTATTCCACATCACTATCGATCAGACATAAGTACCATTAACATTTAGATTTTTGATGAAGTAACAATTTATCGGAAAGAACGGTTCACTCCATCTAGCCTAACAGCAACAGGTTTTATTCCACATCACTATAGATCAGACATAAGTACCATTAACATTTAGATTTTTTTGATGAAGTAATAATTTATCAAATAAACAATTGAACTCTATAAAGGAAAAGAGGCAAACTAAGATTTAGGCATATCTTATGAGCCGAGGGTATATTGGAAACAACCTCTCTACCCTACAAGGTAGGGGTAAGGTCTGTGTATACACTACTCTCTCCATAACCCACCCATGGAATTATATTTGGTATGTTGCTGTTGTTGTTGCATGTCTTATGAGAAGCTTAACATTCATACGCTGTAGTCATCAACAATATAACATAATCTATAAATATTACATAAGGATTGTGGAACTATATGATTTTCATTGCCTGTGCACATAATCCTGAACTTAATCAAGAAAACATACATGACCAACCTTGTTGGTCAAGTTCACTTCATTTCTCATTCAAAAAGTCATAAAAGGCTTTTAAGGGGTGTAGGCGATATATTGGCCAAGGCCGGATGTGAAGTAAGTATTTATTGAAAAAGAGAATAGCAGTCATGCTTTTTTCTCATGGATTCGAGATCCCTATTCTCGAACCCGATCAATTGGTTATATTACATTTGTGAGGAGCAATTGTTGAGCGAATGTTTTACTTCTACCCAATAGACCAGCCTATGTCCATCAAAAAATGCTATTGATATTTTTCATTGCCAATATCCTTTTGATCATCATTAATTCCAAAGCTATATTGTGAATCGGGAGTCAAGGCTCCAACAGGACCTGGAGACCAATAATCTTCCGACCGCTAGTTTTCCTTGAGTTTTAATGATCCTAGATGCCTTTGTTCTTTAAGCTGTGAGGAATTCTGGTTTCTCTTCCTTTCTGTTTTCTCTTACAATTAGCATTCAATGGCGCACAATAACCTGCTTTCTGGGCAACAAGAAGACCTTTTTTTTCCAGAAGTCCTTTTATTTCTCACATTCCATCACATCAGAAAACACTTAAATATTATTTCAGAAAATAGCCGCTCTAGATTTAAGAATGAGCTTTTATTTGTTAATGTCAACTCTGGATCAGACTAAGATAGATTTAGTACCACAATAACTATCACATCATGTGGGCTGCATCTTACGTGTCATTCCGTTAGTTATGCAGATTTTTCTTCTTCTTGAGCTTTTGCTATGGTAGCACCCCTGCATTTTTTTCATTGTCATGGTTTTGATGGTGTTTCTCTAGTTTCTACCCAAGAAATAGAGTAGCAGGTGTCAGTGTTTTTACAAGCAATCTTGGGGCGAGTCTTAGGGCGCACATCAGGGCGGGGCGGTCAAAAATCGCCTCGGAAACGGAAATGGAAAGCGTAGTTCCATTAGGCGTACGTCTCAAATGATTAGGCATTCGCCCAGGCGCGCATTGCGCCTTAAGAGAGAGACGCACGCCTAGGAGTTGAAGCAAATCTGGTGAGAAATCTAAAGAAGAAGAATACCGCAACATGGATCTATTTCTTCACCATAAACATACAAATATAACAATTTCAAAACTTTGAGACTGCCTGTTGCTGTTTTACAAATAATATAACTTGCTTGAGTGGAGTGGGCATGGACAGCGGGTAGCAGAGAAATTAGGGAAAAATAGGTACCATTGCTTCTTCAGTCTCGGTTTCAGAAACTTGGATTTGGGTTTGGAACACAATTTAGGATAGAGGATTAATTCTCAAAGCCATTACAGACAAATTTTGGTTGGGGGTGGGGGGTGGGTAGAGGGAATTTAGGGGAAAATGGCAGGGGAGAGTAGTGAAGAAGATAATGGATAATTCTTGAACAATACCTTTTCTCTTCTTTCCAAAATAAGCTGACGGAGAATTCTGTGAAACACCGTTTGTTTCTCCTATTACTTACGTATAAGATTCAGAGTAAGTTCCTTTTTAAGTTCTTTTCTTTTTCCAACCTTTTTTAATTTCTTAATTGGTTTTAACAGCTTTTTCATTTATATTCCCAAAAGAGGTTTTTATTTTTTTCTTTTTGGTTTCTTAATTGGTATTGTTATTTTAAACTTTGGCCACATTATTTTCATCTCCTTACTAATTCATAATGCATTATATTTATATATAAAGTTGTTAAAAGATATGAACAAAAACATTTAGCAACTCATTAGAAATATGGATGTTGATGTATACGAGGATGAACATTGACACTGATTAACTTTATACATTTGAAATTTTGTATTGTCTAATTTTGTGTTAGAATGTTGATTTATATTATTTCTTTCTATAATACTTTTTGCAATTTTTATTTTTATTTTTATAATTTCTATTATATTTTACATATTTTGAATAATTTATGATATTTTAACGATTTAAAAGATAATTAAAATTAAGATCCATGTGGCTTACACCCTGTGTCTCGGGACTTGAGCCTTGCCCTGTCTTAGGTAAAACGCCTTGTCTCAGTCTCACGCCCCTGCCTTTCAAAACACTGGCGGGTCGAGCTTCCCTCCGTTCTCCCCTGCTGAAGATCCTCGAGTTTAGCCTTAATATGGCTACAAATTAGGGTTTTGGAAAATCGTCTCCCTCATTTTCTTCCAATCTTAATTCTTGTAGCTGTTTAAAAGCTTAATGAGGGGTTTTCTGTGAGTATTACAGCCCTTGGCTGCATAGCCACAATTGGGTGGAACAGAGAGAAGTGTGAGGAGCAAAGCCTAGAACAAGAGAGGAAATATTGGTTGCAAGCTTCCACACCAACTGCTGAAGTGGGAGGGGCTGCAAAATATTCCACCTTTGAGAATAACCTGCTATGGGTCCTTTAATGATTCTTTTCCACAGGCCCTATAATGATTTGAGCGATTATTTTTGGACAATACTCTATTTAACCTTGAATAAAGTGCTGTACTGCATTCAAAGCTAACTAAATAGCTGTTCAATCACAAATTGAGTCGCATGAAAGAATAGTAGTTAAACTCTTTCACCTAAATTGCAGTTGAGTCGAAGAGTGTTTTGGGACTAGTCATTGATTTATGATCTTTCTGGTTGTCTCTTTTATGGCACACCATATTTTCCTCATTGCTTTTCTTTCCAGTTTCATGCGGTTCTCGTGAAAAAGGGAGGGAGGGGGGGGGGGGGTGAATCGTTGCTAGGAAATGAGTTGTTCTGAATTCTAGGCCGTTCATCAAGTAAAGGAAAAGTTTCTCTCTGTGCAGATCTTTCGGTTCTGTAGATCTAAGTGTCACAAGAACTTTAAGATGAAGAGGAATCCACGTAAAGTAAAATGGACAAAAGCATATAGGCGGCTGCATGGAAAGGACATGACTCAGGTAAACGATGCCACTCTTTTTGTGATACGATTTATATGCTCTTTGTTGAATTAAACTTCATTTACTTCTTTGTTTTTTGGGATACTGAAATTTCTTTTCCTGCTGCTAATTCCTATTTGAAGGACTCGACATTTGAATTCGAGAGGAAGCGTAATAGGCCGGAGAGATATGACAGGAATCTAACTGAGAACACTTTGAAGGCCATCAAGAAAATTGATAAAATCAGAGTTGATAGGGAGGATAGACATATCGCGAAGAGGTTCCTTAGATTGTGCTTCATTAATTTCCATCACTTTTTATTTGTCATATGCCTTTAGTTGCTATTAACATTAGTTGGCAAATCGGACAGGATGAAAGGAAAGAAAGCCAAGGAGCAGAGAGAAGCAGCGAAGGAGCTCGAGCAGAGCATTCACATGGTCAAAGCGCCTGCTGCGCTCGAAAAAGAGCCATCCCTTACACTGCCGATCAAGGTCAAGGTTTCGCAAAAGCGGTCAGAGGAAAGTCGCATGGAGGAATGAACAATTCACTTCCTATATTCTATATTCTCAAAGTAAAATATAAAATGCATTCTCGTTTCAGTATGTATAACTTTTTTATTATTACATATAACTGTCTTAATCTTGTATCCATCAAAAAAAAAAACAAGAAAACTGCCTTAATCTTTTACTGCCTTGAAATATTAGAAAACTTTTCTGACTAGATACAGACACACAGAGGCACTTGAATTTGGTGCGATCACACCTAGGATAGGCCGATGGTCTATTGGAAACAACCTTTCTATCTTCACAAGGTAGGGTAAGGTCTGTGTGCTACCCTCCCAAGACCTTACGACCCCACCTGTGACATTACATTGGGTTTGTTGTTTCTATTGTTACAACTAGGATGGGTCCATCTTTTAATCTAAGTTCTCGCAGTTTTTATTTTTTTTTATAGATGATACTTCTCATATTAATATCAGCTAGATGAATTTTTTAGGTTCATTTGCAGTTTTGGGGCGCAATATCTAAATACTCATGAAATTAACATAAAAGATCTCCCTTACTTTTCGATCGATTTTGTAATGGTTTGGCAACTTGTCGAGTGAGAGGATGGCAAATTCTCACATATTATATTACTCAAGAAACAGAAATTTTTTTCGCTCATGTTCTGTACCCCCAAGGAAATCTCAAAAACTTTTCATAACAGCATTATAATCGAAAACTTTTAATGCCAGATAAATGAAATAGCATATATCTAATTCTAAAACTTCAAGTGTCGCATTATTAATGAAATACTCTAAATAACTTTATAAATATTGTACATACAACATTCAAAGCAACAGTAGAAACTTTTTTCCTCTCTTTTTATTCGGATGCAAGCGTATTAAACAATCATAAATGCTACTCTCTCTGGTCCAAAATAAGTGATTTTTTAGCTGTTTTCACACAGATTAAGAAATCCACCTTTTAGCATTAATTAGCAATGAAATTGACCATATTAACCTTTGCTATCTCTTCAGATAAATACTCCTAACACATACTCCAACACTATTTACTCCAAGGGCAATGTAGGGAAAAAATAATTAATTCATTCTTGAAATCTGAAAAAATCACTTATTTTGGACCATAAAAAAAAGGTCAAAAAATCACTTATTTTGGACAGGAGGGAGTAGTGACTACTAATGAATTGCAGTTCAATTTTCAAAGTAGTAGCACTTAAATTGCTATAGTTGAATAGGTAATTATCTCATAAACATCCCTCCATGTTTGTGTACATAGCATTTACCTCTCGTGTACTTTGAACTACTACATTTACTTCCCTTGTTTTATTTTATTTTCCTAACAAAATTACTTATAAACAAAAACGATTTTATATATTACATGTTTACCCTTCAATATAAAGCATTTTGTAGTTCTTCTCTTCCTTTTTACACGAGAGAGAGTCCATTTGATTTCTTTCCCTTTTTCTCATTTTTATAATGTGTATCAGATCTTAGAGATATAGCATCTCTATCTTCACAAATTAGGGATAATGTCTGCCTGTACTTTATTTTACCCATGCTCCACAAATATGGGATTACATTGGGTATTTTCTTGTTGTTGTTTTGCGTATCATATAATTTGATGAAATGGAAAAATGTTTATATGAATAATTTTTTTTTCGGTGACAATTCTACTTGTACAGTAATGACAAAGTTTACATAGTTAATAACAATGGACAAATTTATGACTCTTTTGATTTAATTGGACCGCACTTGGATTTTTGAAATCTCAACACTTGGACTCATAAAAGTTGACTAAACATATAACTTTTAAACCGTTATCACTTGTATTTTTGTGTCTAATAATAACGCATAAACGCGAGTGGGGTGATTTTCTTATTTCTTCATTTTGTAGTTCTTGATTTTCTTTCTTCCACGAGAATGGATCCATTTGATTTTTTTTTCACTTTTCCTTTCATGCGTTTCAGATAATTTGGTAAAAATGAAGAAAAAAAAAAAAATTAAACTTAGATATTCTAGAGTGATATTTTTTCCGTAGTTGACAATTATACTTGTACAGGCAATGACCAAATTTGCGTTACAGGAGTATATAGTTATTAACGATGAATTGCACTTGGATTTCCGAAATCTCAAATTTATGACTCTTTTGATGTTTTTAGCTTACATTTGGATTTTGAAAATCTCAACACTTTAGACATGATAAAAGCGTCCATTCAAGTTTAATCTTTCAAAATTATATTGTTACCTTGAAGGAGCCTTGTAAAATTCACCTCTAAAATGAACCTTGTAACACCAGCTAGCGAGAAACTTCACAAGGTGAAGTGTACCAGTAGCTACTTTTAAGATAATTGTTTAAAATATTGTACAATATTTTTAAAGTTTAGTTAATTTTTTCAAATTTCAGGACTAAGTATCCTGAATTTAGAGCTGCTAATTTGGAATTCAGGACTTAGGGTGTATTTGGTATGAAGGAAAATATTTTTCCGAAAATATTTTCCAATTTTCCCATGTTTGGTTGCCTTAAATATTTTGGAAAATATTTTCCTCATGAACTCATTTTCCTCCAATTGGAGAATATTTTCCCTATCAAAAGAAGGAAAAGTATTTTCCAAAACTCTTTTTCAACCTTCCCACCCTGTTCTCCATCCCCACCCCACCACCCCCCTCACCCCTACTCCCACCCCAAATAAAAATATTATTAATAGTACTTTCTTTTCATGTTATAGGTAAAAAAAATTATTGAGTATTTTCTTTTCATGATATTTTTTTTTCATTTTAACAAAAGAAATACTTTTTTTTCATGATGCAGAAAAAAATATTTTCTTTCACTTCAACAAAATGATATATTAAAAAGTATTTTCTTTCATTTCAACAAAAAAAAGTATTTTCTTTTCATGATTTAAAAAAAGTATATTCGTTCATTTCAACAAAATGAGTATTTTCTTTTCATGATGTAGAAAAAGTATTTTTTTTATTTTATAAAATGAGTACTTTGTTTTCATGTTGTAGAAAGAGTACTTTCTTTTTCAACCCAAAAAAGAGTTCTTTCTTTTTCGTTATGGAGCATAGATTTTAACGTTGTTTTTGCGTAAAAAAGTAAATCAACACATCAGTTACTTTGTATTTGTGTGAATATTTAGAAAAATAATTAAATTTTTGAAGAAAATATTGTCCTGAAAACATTGGGTATTTGTTTTTTTTTTTNNAAACATACAAAATTATATTTTTTTCCAGCTATTATTTTGAAAACGGCTATACAATATCATTTTTTTTTTCCTTAAGCGTAGTACGCCTAATATACTTTTGTCTGTTCCTGCAACATCCTACACCTAATGTATTTTTGTCCGTTGTTGCTGTTGGGTGACAACCTACGAACTTGAATTTTAACTCTTCTCCTTCTTATGCTGCTGCTGCTGCTGCTTCTTCTATACCTCACCCTTATTATTTTTGTTTTTAATTTCTTTTGTATATTTATACATGAATCCTTTCTTTTCTTGTATTATCTTGCTGCATCTTCCAATTGATTGAAAATTTGTAAATACACTAAGCGTGAAACGTCTTTTTTGCTAATAACAAGCTAATCTTCGTTCAAACAACATGATTTCAAGTGCGGGATATGTTATTCAAAGTAATTATTTTTAGAATAAATAAGACAAAAACTAAAGCAACTAACATCTAATTCTCTTTTATAACAACTATATTTTCTAAATGCAAAGGGGAGCTTTGGAGCAATGATAAAGTTATTTTCGTTATCACGAGTTTGGGTTATAAAATCAGCCACAGACGCTTATATTAGGGTAGACTGTCTATATTACATCACTTGGGGACGAACCTACTCCGAAATCTACATGAATGTGGAGTGTGCACCGGGCTTTAAATACCAGTCGTCGCAAAAAGTAGCACTAAGATTTTACCGGGAATTGACACTACTACATAACCGACGGATTCTGACGGCTCATCAATAGTAACATAGCATTTGCTATTGAAAAAGGTTTGCCATTCAAAATATATGTCAATATTCCGATAGTTTCTTAACTTGGGTCGTACTCATTGGTTGTTCTTTTCTTCAATTCCTATACTAGTGTTGATGAACATTTTTATCATTGCGATTTTCGCCATTACATACATAAGGATAATCTGCAAAGGTTACCATATACCCTTTCAACGATATTACAAGGTTACAAAATACTTGAACTTTTAGATCAGTCACAGTGTTACAATCCATATATATTAGTAATCCGTGCATTATAATCGGTATATTACAATTTCTCTTATATTAGTACAACTTTTGCATTATTACGATCCATGCATTAAAAACCCTATATTACAATCCCTAAACGACCCCTAACAGGATAACCAAAGGAAAATAGGAAACAGAAGGACAATACAAGCACCTACTACAGAATAAGTTTAGAGTAAGTACGAATGACTTATTAGCTTTAAGAAACAAGATTCCTAGTTTGATTTGACCATGGAATTATTGTCTTGGAGCTTTCTGTTACTGTTCTCCTCTGTCATCAGAGTCTCTTTCTTGTCTTTGTAATTGTTGTTTTGTGGTGGTTTAGTTTTTACCGGTGGCCTTGGCGGCCTCCTTGTTGTATGAGTATTTAGGCATCTTCTGCAAATCAAACACGAACATTAATCCAACAAATCAAGAAGAAATGTCAGCCAAAAGTAATTCATGAATTTAAGTAAGGGAAATGCACAAATTTACTCTTCTACTCGACGAAATATCTTCCATAATAACTTGAGATCATTCATACCTTGGCTTCTAGCATGGATTCCACGTGTCACAACACTTTAGGAAAAATATCCGAATTTACATCTTTACTTTTGACTTATGGTTTAAAATTGTCCTTAGTTAAACTTCAGTTTGGAAGTCCTTAATGATTAATTAGGAAAAATATGAGACGATTTTGTAACAGAAAGGGTACTATGAGTTATTACTCCAAAGTATAATGAAGGTAAATGAAGATATTTCATATAGTAGAGGAGTATTTTTACAGCTTATTCCGTTAATAAAGATGATATAATCTTGCATGTACGCATGCATTTTTGAAAGGAAAACTACTTAGGATGTTAGCTGTTAACTCACATGGCTATTATTGTCTTGAGTAGACACGGCTTGAAGCTGGGAAATATTACCATGGATTTGGACACTATGCTACACGAAAAAGCCATTAGCAAAGAGTTTCTGAAATTTGCTTATTGGAGAATTACTGAGAGGAAGCAGTAATCTTGTTATATATGGTGTTCTGCACAAGGCAAGAAGATTGTGATATATAAAGAGCAATATTTCACACTGTGTGATCAATGTAGAAGCAATCATTCTCCACTAAAAAAGAAAAGAAAGAATTACTCCATAAAGAAAGACTTTACTTTTGGTGAAAGAGACATTAGTCTTTAGTGGCTTTCATTTTCGAAAGGCTTTAAATTTTGGATAGCTATAATGTATAGATTTCTTACGCCATCAAGATATAGTAACAGCAGGCAACTTTTCACATAACCTGATATGGTACACTAAAAAAATGAAAGAATAACTTGTTATATATAACGAATGTTAAACCAAACTGATGGTATAAAAAAGATCTACATTGTTTCGATATATAAACTTAAATTATTTTTCGACTACTTTCCCTTTGTTCTTTTTTTGTATGTCCACAGACCACAATTATGGATAAGCATGTTTCACGATTCTCCTATCCTTCTTTTCCTTTTTATTTCGTCCAAATAATTATGGTCCATGCAGCTTTTTCCAGACATTTCTGGCTTATAGGAAGACAAGAAACTGCGGCATTTGGTCAATTATGAGAAAAAGGACCGGAACCCAATTGTTGTTTTTTTGGACTCAAAGTACATTAATAAGTGTAAAAAAGAAAGTTACCTTTCTATATATAACGTCCAAATACAAGACGCTATATAGTCTGACGATTTGACTGATATATATATAGCATGCTGAATTTTTATGCTATACATATAGCGTACAAAATCAGCACGCTATACCCCTGATTATAAAATCCCCTTTGTCTTCTTCCCCGACCAGAACGAGCCCTCCCCCCATTTTTTTACTTCAATCTTGTTTCTGGTCCCCCCCACCCCCCGGTCGTGTTTAAAAAAAAAAAATCTGGGCCCCTCCCGTCACACAAAACATTAAGAAGGTAGGTCTCACATTGTAGTAGAGCATCGTATTATTGCGGTTTCACTCCTTCGGACTCAAATTTTCACACAAAATACTACATCGAGGTATTTCGATTTAGTTTATGTCGAAACTTGTATAATAATGCATATTAGTTGATTGAATGTTTTTCCATGTCGTTTTGTGTTTTATTTGCGGAACTAGTATGTTATATTTATCCGGACTTAAATATTAGTGTTCTAAAAAAAATGTAAAATGGAGAAATAATTTTTTATGTTAATATCCGGATTTAGGTATTAGTGTTTCCATGTCGGTTTGTGTTTTATTTGCGAAACTAGCACACTACAAAAAAAATCCCAATTGCTAACGGATTTTACCAACACCCCGAATTTGTTAGTGTATTAGCAACAGATTGCTAACAAAATGGTAACTAATTTATTTTTCAGAATTTAGTAACAGATTCCTAATGAATTGCCAACCAAAATTTTACTAACTAA
>NW_017671866.1:46608-49967 GCF_001879085.1 Nicotiana attenuata
TTTGTCAATATGTGAATGAGATGATTCCTCCGGATAACCCAATGCCAAATAATTTCTATGAAACTAAGAAGTTAATGCAGGGAATGAACATGCCAGTAGAAAAAATCCACAGTTGTATAAATGCCTGTATGATTTATTGGGGAGAAGATAGTGAACTTAGCCATCGCAAGTTTTATCGCCATCCCAGGTACAAGCCTACTAGGCAAATATCGAATTCAAAGAGAAATCTTGTACCATTCAAACATATGTACTACTTTCCCCTCACTCCACGGTTACAACGGTTATATGCTTCCGACATGACTGCTGCACATATGCGATGGCATGCCGAGCATGAAGTTGAGGAAGGTGTGATGCGTCACTGTTCAGATGCGCCCGCATGGAAACACTTTGATAAGATGCATCCATCTTTTGCAGCTGAAAGTCGTAATGTCAGGTTGGGGCTATGCACAGATGGTTTTCAACCATTTGGACAAACAGGTCAACAGTATTCATCTTGGCCAATAGTTGTGACACCATACAACTTGCCGCCTTGGATGTGTATGAAAGAGTCCTATTTGTTTTTGTCGGTTATAGTTCCTGGACCGAAGAACCCTAAGCAAAAGCTTGATGTTTTCTTGTAGCCTTTGATTGCAGAACTAAAACATTTGTGGAGTATAGGTGTGGACACATATGATATCTCTAAGAAGCAAAATTTTAACATGCGAGCTGCTTTGATGTGGACAATTAGTGATTTTCCTACATATTCGATGTTGTCTGGATGGGGTACTGCGGGTAGGCTAGCATGTCCATATTGTATGGAGAATACAGATGCTTTTACTTTGACTAAAGGTGGCAGACAGTCATGGTTTGACAATCATCGTAAGTTCCTACCACTGGATCATCCATATAGAAATAACAGAAATTCATTTAGAAAGAATAAAGTGGTCAGAACGCATCCTCCCCCGATACGGTCAGGTGATGATATATTGAAGGAGATAAATGAATTGGGGTTGGAAAAGGTGACAGAACTTGGGGCTGATATTGTTAATGGCAAAATTAGTAAGTTTTCGGGTTGGAAGAAAAGAAGCATATTTTGGGATTTGCCGTATTGGAGTACAAATCTGATCCGACACAATCTAGATGTTATGCACATCGAGAAAAACTTTTTCGAGAATGTGTTCAACGCAGTGTTGGACGTAGATGGTAAAACAAAAGATAATGCCAAATCTAGAGAAGACTTGAAAGAGTTCCGTCGACGCCCTGAATTACATGTTGTTGGTGACGAATATCCGAAAGCTTGTTATACACTAGACAAGAAGTCGAAAAAAGTGTTGTGTGAATGTGTGGAGAATCTAAAATTTCCAGATGGATATGTCTCAAATATGGGAAGGTGTGTGGACATGAAAAAACATAAATTGTTTGGTATGAAAAGCCACGATTGTCATGTATTCATGCAAAGATTGGTCCCTATTGCGTTTCGTGAGCTATTACCACAAAAAGTTTGGGAACCACTTGCTGAGATGAGCCTTTTCTTTAGGGATCTCAATCCAACAGCAATTCGGGAAGAGGATATGGTTAGACTTGAACAAGAAATACCTGAAATGATTTGTAAATTGGAGCGTATATTCCCTCCCAGCTTCTTTGATTCAATGGGGCATCTCCCCGTGCATCTTGCTTACGAAGCAAGGATAGCAGGTCCGGTGCAATATCGATGGATGTACCCATTTGAGAGGTAAAATTTCATCTTTCTGCTTGTATCTTTATAGTTGCTGTTTATAGTTGTATCTTTATAGTTGTTGCCCTGCATAGTTGATGTTTATAGTTGTATCTTTATAGTTGTTGTTTATACTTGTATCTTTATAGTTGCTGCCCTGCATCCAAAACTGGATTAGTTACCTCAATTTGTTGTTGTCCAGATTTGATAGTTGCTGTTGTTCGATCAGTAGCAACTGGATTAGTAACCACAATCCTAATAATTTCTTGCCTTTGCACCATATTAACGCCATCACCATCTGCCTTGTATCTTTATAGTTGCTGTTTATAGTTGCTGCCCTGCATAGTTGCTGTTTATAGTTGTATGTTTATAGTTGCCGTTTATATTTGTATTTTTATAGTTGCTGCCCTGCATCCAAAACTGGATTAGTTACCTCAATTTGCTGCTGTCCAGATTTGATAGTTGCCGTTGTTCGATCAGTAGCAGCTGGATTAGTTACCACAATCCTAATAAAATTTTGCCTTTGCACCATATTAACACCATCATCATCTGCCTTGTTTCCTAATTGTGTTGGTGCATTAGCTCGATCGATTGATCTTGCTTCAGCTGTCATACCAGTTGCTTCTTTAGTAGAATTCAACCTGTCATAAGCTTGAACTATACGATTAATTGTTGTAAAAATCCTCGCTAAGGCTGTTTTAGCAGGAACATCACGATTAGGTATAGGTGTACCCTTATTAATCTTTGAAGCATCTCCTACATGCAAACCTGTAACACCTTGGTTCTTCACACTCTCCATCTACTGCTCAAGCATTTTTTCTGTTGATATTTCACCTCCTTGCTTACCATCTTTTTCTGATAATTCCTTTCCTGTATGACCAGCTCTTTTAGCATTTAAACACTCCCTTGCATCCCCTTGCAACTTTTCAAAATTTGTAACATCCTTAATAGGTAGAACACTGTCCAGATTTACCTCCTCTGTCGTCACCTCTATTTCAGCTTGTGTTTTCATTAATCAACACACCTTTTCGTCATGTCCTTAATGTTTGCAATAAGTGCAATACTTAGGCAGATTGTAATATACTATCTCCTGATAGTGCACGACCTATTTACCAGTAACTCGATCAACAATCTGAAGCTTAACCTTTTTAGGATGTTTACCAAGAAGATCAATTACAACCTTAACTCTAGCAGCACTAGTTCTAGTTTTTTCTTATGTCGCCTTATCCACAGCAAGAGCTTTACCAACAGCTGACGCAATAGACATTAACGACCTCTTTGCAAAGAAATTAGGTGGCAAACCTGGTAGAGAAATCCATACAACAGCCATCGATGTCTCTTCTTTCGGATTGAATCCTAGCGTCCATGGGAAAGTTTGAAAGAAATAGTCGTCGCCTTTGAATTTAAGATATCCAGTCGACCTTGACAAAAACTGAACATAATCAGTGTATAAATCAAACCTGATCAACATGTGACGAAATTCCAATTGCCCCACGTTACAGTGTCACGTCGAATTGCGACGCAAAAATTCTTCTGATTTCTTGTTTTTCCATAAGAGAATTTCATCACTACTGCCTGATGTAGCCCTTCTTCCCTTATGAAATCATTAACATCCTCCATTGTGATTTCTATCATTGGTTCTCCATGATCGAGTTTAACTGGGAAC
>NW_017671866.1:50459-51905 GCF_001879085.1 Nicotiana attenuata
CACGGAATGATGATGGTGGTATAAGTGAAAGGGATGAACGCGATGGTAATCTTTCTATATTTACCTATCCAGGTAAAGCATTTGGGAGATGCAAACAAAGATATATGACTGAAGAAGAACTTGATGCAGCTCATATTTATATTCTATTAAATTGCCCGAAGTACACCCATATATTAAGACTTCAAGCTTTTGTTTTCATTTGTAGATTAGCAAAATCATCAAAACCTTAATATAATATTTTCTTGGATGTGATTCTATGGATTTTTATTGACTCCCTTCGTCAAAATTTCCCACAATTTACGGAGAAGGAAATGGATAAGAAACTTGATGAAGATTTTGCATCATGGTTTAAAAGATATGTGAGTACTTGTACAATATCCTTCCACTTATACTTACCTCACTTATGAGAAACTCTAATTATTTTTCTTTTATAGGCACGAGTCCATATAGATAATCAGTTCATCAAGGCCCTTGCAGAAAGTCCGTGTCGAACAGCACAACCATGGACTGGTTATATAGTCAACGACTTTAAATTTCACACTAAAAGTCGCGGTTCTTCTAGATCATCTAACAACAGCGGTGTATGCATAAAAGGAACTAATTATAGTGTAGATGATAGTGACTACTATGGCGTGCTAACTGATATCCTAGAATTGGAGTACAAGGGTAGTGAGTATATAAAGAGAACTGTTTTATTTAAGTGCGAGTGGTTTGATCCCACACCAAAGGCAGGAATGAAGATTCACCCACAATATAAACTTGTGGATATCAACCATGAAAAGAAGTTAAAGAAGTATGAACCATTTGTTTTGGAAATGCAAGCAGCTCAAGTGTATTATACAACTTATCCTAGCTTACGACGTGATAAGAGTGAGTGGTGGGCTGTGTGCAAAGTAAAAGCACGGGGTTTGGTGGACATGCCTCCATCATCTTCACAGTCAACTCCGACAGATGGTGTTGAGCCATTCCAATCTGAGGAAGATGGTTTAACATTTGGTGTGGTACCTAACAATGAAATTGTTCTCCTGAATGATCCAAATGGTGAATTCATAAACATAAGAGACGAGGATGATGATTTAGTTGATGAGGTAAAACTTCATGTTGAATTTGGATCGGACAAAGATGGGGATGAGGATGAGGATAATGAGGATGAAGTGCTATATGATGAAAATGACAGTGAATAGAGTCAAAGTGCTTCAATCTCTTCAATTATAGAGTCTGAATGAATGAAACATAGTATATAATTATTTTAATTTTAGTTTTTAAGAAAAAGTTCCTGGATTTCAGATTTTATGGGTTCTGTTTTTTTAACTTAAGTATTTGTATTTAAAAGTTCTTTCGCTTGCTTGTTTGACCGGTTTACCCCCGCTCTCATTTTGTGAGTAATAGTAGTTGTATTTTGCAAGTTGCAGTAAAAAAATCTAATTATAAAGTAAATTTGTTCCT
>NW_017671866.1:54669-108981 GCF_001879085.1 Nicotiana attenuata
ACTGAATGTGTGGATGTTTATCAATTATTAAGCACGTGGGATATTATTCTTGAAGACAACCATATCATCCTGGAATTGATAGTCTCTGTACTTTGGTAATTGGGGTTTAACATGTTAAGACGTATCGCGTTTTACTTGGATGCCAGATTCTTGCATATATCTGTAGCTTCTAAAACTCTTTATGTTTCCTAATTGGGAAAAGGAAAAGAAAAGTAATCTTTTCTGCACGAAGAAAATACCCACTTCTAGTGCAAGCTGTTAGCCTTCAAGTAGAAACTTCATTAAGATTCATGTAGAAGCTTGTTTCTACTCTTCCGAGCATATGTTGGAGTGGTTACTGCTGCTCGTAAAGAGGAAACTGGCATCCTTAAATTTCACACTTCAATACAGACAGTTTAAGATGTCCAAACTAAGGTCTCTGTTGAGTGGCTACTCGGTCTTAGTCCCAGCCTAGTCATTGTACGGGTTCGTGGCATTTCTTGTATCCGGAATCCCAGCAATCTTCTCCACTTTGTTACCAAATCTCCAGCATTCCAACAGGTCTTAGTTTTCCTTGTGTCAAATTTGTCCCAATTCCTCATGTTATGTTTCTTGGTTGGACACATTGGCCCAAGAGAGTACTGCATTCTCTTGGTAGTTATTTTATCTATAGAATAACAAAATCTGTTGGATTTCAAAAAAAGAGTTAGACTTCCATCTTACTTTACCTTTGAGATTTTATAAATCTGCACATATAATATATATAACATGTCATTGTTGATAAGTATTACTTCTTTATTTGAAAGTATAACAAATTGATGGTAAACAAGTAATGCAATTTGTAGGAACACTGTTGTCTACATCAAAACAATTGTCTTTTAGGTGTTATTATTGACATTTGAGTTTTCAGATTTGTTGCCTTTATGACTGTGTTCAATTGACTCTCTTCCTTGCATCTGTTCCTGTGCAATCATTGTTCACAAAAGAAATATATGCACGCACACACGTGTGAAAGTCTTTCGAAATATATTTTGTCTGCATCAGTTATCATAGAGGATTATTGAGTGTCATGAAATTCTGCACCCATTATTGGTTCTGCCTAATGGACATATCTTCTACAAAACTTAGTCCTAACAATTTGATGCATGTGAGGTGGTCGTAATATTGGGCCTAGTTAAGTTATCATCAGTAGTGATATAATGAAGTTCCACCATATTCACAAAAATGTAGTTTAACCTTCTGACTTTAAGGCTTGCACACTTGTCGATCACTTCAATTAGAAACTCGGATCATTATGACCTTATATTAGAAAATAGAAACGATGTACATAATTATATATTGTTTCGAAACACTTTTTTTTTTATCGATTAAGGGTCTATCAGAAACTATATGTATACCATCACTCAGAGTAGAGGTAAAGGTGTGCGTACACTGCAGGTTCCCCACCACTTTTGAAATCATATTGGATATGTTATTGCAAACTATACTAGACATCGTCAAAGTTTGATATCTTCATGGCTATAAAAATAGGATTGGTACTTCTTTAATGATACAACTGATGAATATTTAACTCTATTTTACAGCGAAAGGTATTAGGTTAATAATTTTTAACCTCAACGGAAGCATGGTGAAAGAATAAAATCGGCAAATTTGATAAGCATATATCTACAACATCTCTAACACAACAATCATCGGATTACCTTTTTGCTGTGACGTTTGCTACTTTGATTGCGATGGCCATTCAGTTTTAACGTATATATCTATAGTAGTCAGTGTCACAATTTATAGGATTAGCACAAAGCATGCAAGATGTTACTTAAGAGTCAAAGAATTGATGATAAATGAATGTCATTTTCCAGTGGAAAGCATTCTTCTGATTTTGCGAATCTTCAATATTTTGTCTAAGGGTCCCAACTACAGGTTATATATACCACCTTTTACTTGCTCAATATTTTGATATGTCTTCACATGTTAGTGAAATGCTATTTCGAACAGCTCTAGAAATAGAGAGCTGTAAAATGATATTTACACGGTCAATGCTGTGCAGAGTTTTCATTTAAATTCTGTTGGATGGCAAACAAGTAATGCAATTTGTAGGAACACTGTTTTCTACATCAAAAAAATTGTCTTTAAGGTGTTATTATTGACATTTGAGTTTTCAGTTTTGTTACCTTTATGACTGTGTTCTTGATGTTTTCTCTGTCAAAGTTATTATAATAGAGTTTATATCATTTTCTTTTTGTTCAGGACGCCATGTCTAAAATTGTATCTGCGTCTCAGCCTGAAGATGGGTCCAGTGAGCCTCCTGAAGTTAATTTCTCACAAATTTATTTGGAGGAAGTCGGTGTTAAGAAGACGCGCATTTATGGTCTTGGTTCTCAAGCTCCTTTCTATGGGCATGTTGGTGCTTCCTCCAGCTCGATATCTCCACTTCAAGATCTAGACTTCAATGCTCGGGTGAGTGAATGTGTAGGACATCGTTTGCAAGAAATTAAGGAAGAGATGAAGCATGAGATGAGATTAGAGATCAGAGAAGAGATTAGACCAGAAATGAGAGAAGAAATGCGTGAAGAAATGAGACACGAAATGCAGCAAGAGGTGCGTGAGCAAGTTGATCAACTACTCCAAAACCGTCTGTCGGTCCTCATAGGTGGCTTACCTACACCGCCTTCTCGTAGACATGACTCGTCCCCAAATGACACGAGTCGTATTTAGATTTATGTTAGCTTCTTTTATGTTAGACACGTCTTGGATTCTGCAACTCGTCGCCAAATGACACGAGTCGTATTTAGATTTATGTTAGCTTCTTTTATGTTAGACACATCTTGAATTCTGCTTTCAACTTCATGATAGATATTATTATTTATAAAGTTTTAGTATGTTTTTTATTTTGTTTACGTTTTTTTGGGATCTTTTAAAGCTTTAAATTAATATTAATACAATTATTATAATCATATTTGTTAACGAATTTGAAATTTGTTTGTAAATTACCAACAATTTACTAAACAGAACTTTTCCATAGACAAAATTACCAACCGATTGCCAATGTATTTTTAAAAATATACTATCGGATTTACCAACCAAGTTGGTATCCATTAGTATAGTTGCTAACAGAATACTAATGGAATTTTTCTTGTTACTATATTTACCAACCAGTTAAAAACACAATTTAAATAATCAAAAACCAATTTTACTAACTCAATTTCTATATGTTAGTAAATTTACTAACGAACTTCCAACTGAATTTTTGTTAGTAAATTTACCAACAAAAATCTTGGACTCAAGATTCAAAAATTGCCAACAAATTTATTTGGTGTTTACTAACTAATTTTTAGTTGGTAATTTTACCAACAAATTCAATATGGTTGGTAAAATTTACCATCGAGCCTTTTAGCAACGGGTCAATATCCGTTGGTAATCTGTTAGTAATTCAAAATGCCAACCAATTTGATCAATTTACCAACATTTTTTTTGTTGGTAATTGGGATTTTTTTTGTAATGGTCTTGGGTTCCTTCATGTGCAATAGGTGCCTTAGCAATAGAAATCGGATCACTATCAACTAAGCTCTCATTACTCTGAGAATCTATCTTCTCAGCTTTGTCAATATCTTCAATAGTCTGATCTTCAAAGAATATTGCATCACGACTTCAAATAAGTTTTTTGTCAACTGGATCATAAAAACGATACCCAAATTCATCTTGATCATAACCGATAAAGATGCACTGCTTAGTTTTGACATCCAGTTTCGATCTCTCATCTTTAGGAACATGCACACAAGCTTTACACCCAAAAACTCTCAGGTGATCATAAGAAACATTTTTGTCTAACCAAACCTGTCTGGGATATCACTATCCAAAGCAACAGTAGGAGACAAATTGATAACATAGGCAACAGTATTAAATGCTTCCGCCCAAAATGTATTTGGAAGTTTAGCCTCTGAAAGCAGGCATCTAACTCTTTCAACTAGAGTTCTATTCATCCTCTCTGCCAAACCATTCAACTGAGGCGTCTTGGGCGGAGTTTTCTAATGACGAATTCCTTTTTCCTTGCAATAGTTATCAAAGGGACCACAATATTCACCACCATTGTCAGTGCGAATACATTTTAGTTTCTTCCCCGTCTGTCTCTCAGCTAAGGCCTGAAATTTCTTAAACACGTTAAGTGCTTGATCTTTAGATTTCAAAGGATACACCTAGAGGTTACGAGAATGATCATCAATGAAGTTCACAAAGTAAAGTGCACCACCTTTTGACTTTACTTTAAAAGGACCACACAAATCAGAGTGTACTAGCTCCAATAAATCGGGCTTTCTTGAGGGAGGATGGCTATGAAAGGAAACCCTTTTCTGTTTGCCAGCTAAACAATAGATACACCTTTTCAGCTTTGCTTGTTTCACTCCAGAAAGCAAACTTTTCTTAGCCAAACCGTAATCCTCCTCTCGCTCATATGACTCAGTCTTCGGTGCCACAATTCTGATAAAGTATCACTTTCCACCAGATTTATGGATTCATTAAGAATAGAGCCTTGTGTCACATATAATTGACCAGACATGACTCCTCGAGCCACTACTAACGAGCCCTTGGTGAGCTATCATTAGCCATTAAAGAGGGCATTATGGTAACCTTTATCGTCTAATCTTCCTGTGGAGATCAAATTGAAAGGAAAGTTTAGAGCATGCTTGACATCTTGAAGAACTAACGTTGAACCATTATTAGTTTTCAAACAAACTGTGCCAACACCAAACACCTTAACTTCACTGGCATTGCCCATCTTTAACACTCCAGAATCAACAGGAGTATAAGATGAGAAAAAATCTTTTCTTGGTGTGACATGTGAGGTAGCTCCAGAATCTACTATCCAGCTCGTCTCATGGGATACAAAATTGATGACGTTTTCATCATAAGCAAAAAGAAGGTCATCTCGAACAATAGCAACAACATTGTTCTCGTTATTTTCAAATTTCTTTCCTTCTCTAATGTCTTGCAAAAACTTGCGGCAAAACCTTTTGATGTGTCCTTTCTTGCCACAATGGTTGCATGTAATATATGGTATTTGGACCTTGACTTACTTCTACTTTTACCTCTATTCCACGATCCTCTTGTTCTATCTCTCCCCCAGTCTTCTGTAACCAAGATATCTGCTTGTGAGGATGAACCCTGAGATATTCTCCTTACTTCCTCATTCAATACACCACTCTTGGCATATTCCATGGTCACCTTACCTCCAGGAGCTGAATTTGTCAAAGAAACACGAAGAGTTTCCCAAGAGTCAGGCAAAGTATTAAGAAGCCAAAGTCCTTGTATCTCATCATCAAAATTAACTCCCATTCCAGACAGCTGATCAAGGACGCTCTGAAAATTATTTATGTGATCAAGGATAGGGTTGCCTTCCTTGTATTTAAAGGTCATCAATTGCTTTAGCAGGAACAACTTATTGTTCCCAGTTTTTGAAGCATAAAGAGTCTCTAGCTTTTCCCACAATGATCTCGCATGTGTCTCGTTCACAATATGGTTACGAACATTATCTTCAACCCATTGTCGTATATATCCGCATACTTATTGGTGCTCGAAATTACAATCTTCATCAGATATACTCTCGGGTTTATGAGCTGCAAAAACGGGTAGATGGATCTTCTTCACGAACAGCAAATCTTTCATCTTGCTTCTCTAAACATTATAATTTCTCCCATTTAAACATGCCATCTTGCTCATATTCGTCTCCATTCTGTAACAACCCGGATAAATAACCAAGGCTCTGATACCACTGTTATGTCGAGGAAGAGGCAAGCCCGAAAATAAAGAAAGTAAAGAATACCACATTTTAATGTAGAAAACCCTTCAAATCAAAGGTAAAAACCACGGGATCACAAAGATCCAAAAAGCTTCACTATAACAATAAGAGGGTTACAAAAGTTCTCTAAATTGGCTACACAACAAGTGTCAAATATGGAGCAACAATAGCAACAAGAGAATCCACAAAAATGAAGCTGTTGTTCGAGGCTCAAAATCAGATGCTACGGGCCTCCATATCCGATCTCCACCATTCAAATCAAACACCACTTGTTAGAGCCAGAAAAATCAGGTGTCATGCGGAAGCTAGCAAAGCAACTTTGAACGACGATAAATCATACAACAAAGAGAAATATACCAAAAGAGACACAAACATATAACGTGGTTCGGTCAACTGACCTACGTCCACGGCGGAGATGAGCAATCCACTATAATAAAAGAGAGTACAAAATATCGTGAGAACAACCTCACGAAGAGGCAAACACAAGTGACACACTAACACTTGTCCCTTAAAGTTCTCCGCCTAAACACGACTCTCAAGCCCCATATGGCTACATTGTGGATGCTACTGAATGAGAAGGGCGGATCCTCAATTTATAGAATTCCAAACCTTTTCCTACAAGAAAAGGGACTAGCCAAATATGGAAGAATTATATTTTCCTTCTAGGAAAAGAAAAACTCAATTATAGTGGTGCTTTCTCTTAAAGCCAAAACCAACTCTAAATAGGAACAAACCGAATCCAATTCCATATAGGAATGGAAACCAAAAGAGAATAAGATTAGGCCATTGGGCCTTTGGCTGGACAACATGGGCATGTCCCCAACAAAATCTTTCTCTGATTAATGTCTTTACCATTCAGTCTCGCCTTATCAACCTTCTCCTTGATAGCAATATATGTAACATTGAAGCTTGAAACTTTTATCTCCTTTCACATTCAATTTTGCAACTGTTGTTCCCTCTATCACTCTAACCTCTTGATCCATCATGATCATCTTCATCCTCCAATGATATATATTAGTTTTGGACCTGAACTAAGTATCCTTGCCAGCAAGAACCAACTCTTTACTAGTAGTTGTAGAGTTCCTCCCCTTGTTTCTTCCATTAGTAAAGACTTAATTATCTCTAACTTGATTTTATTGTCCAGGACTACCAACCAATATTCCACTAAATAAAACCCTAAAAGAGGCATTCCAAGGTTCTGATTTTTGCTAGTATTCTTTTGCTTCCCAACCCGAGTCACCTTTCCCCATTGTCAGTACCTTGGCCATTTTCATCATCAATTTTTGTCTTCTTAGTCATAGAAACAAATTCAGGATGAAAAATCCTGCATTCTTCCTCATTGTGGCCTTGTAACTTGCATTCTCTATATTATTTGGGGAAATAGTCGTAATTAGATTTAAACCACTTTGACTTCACCTTACATGTATCCTCATCTCTACATGAACCCGGACTCTCTTTAGGAATTCTCCCAGTAAGGCAAACTTCAACATTCACCCTCGCACAACTATGTCTAATATTATTTTGTGTTGCAATATTCATATGTATAGGCCACCTAACAGCAGGTGGTAAACAATTCAACAAAAAAGGTAGGGCGCAAAACCAAGAACGAAAAACAAGCCATAGTTGTTTTGTTTGTTCCTCTAGATTAAACCAAGTATCATGTTTGAGAGGCCTAATCTGATAATAATAATAATATCACAGCCCAAAATTCAACTAGTCGTGATGGCACCTAACCCAACCCGCTAGGTATGCCAATTGACAATAAACCACAATATAATGATAACGATAAGAGTCAGAAATGAAATAACTAAATTTTATACAATTCCCCAAGGACTAGTAGTATAAATCATCAGCTTCTAAGACTTAGAGTTCACAAAACTGGTATGAAATAAATACATCATCTGTTCAAAACATACATAAACAGATTTATAAATCTGAAGCTACCAAGAACAATAGGCAGCTATAAGCAGAACGCGGGTACATCTTCAATGCCAGCTCTCGCCATACACATCAAGATCAACTCCAAAATCTGCAAGCAAGGTGCAGAAGTGTAGCATGAGTCCAACCTACCACATGTACTCAATAAGTAACAAACCTAACCTTAGGTTGAAAGTAGTGACAAGCTTGAACGACGGTCAGACTCCAACACCAATAGCCAAGAACAACTCATAACAACATAATAAAAGCAATACGGAAAATAACTCAAAGATATAATGTTCAGTTCGTTCACAGTTACGGAAAATAGGCATGCATTTCAGTATAACAGTAAAATTCAAATCTTTCACAAAAATAGGAGTAAATCAGAAAATGTGATTTTTTCCAAAAACATTCAACAACAGATAAGATGCTACACTATCAGATAACATGAGTAAAGTACATCTATACATGTCAATGTGTAAGAGAAGTCATAAATGTCACAATACCGTATATCATGAGGAAATGCATCTCTATGCCTACATGCCAAGTATGCATGTCAAATGTAATGCAGCACGGTGATAAGCTCATGTGCTCATGCTCTCGTAGTATTCAACCTCACACAGTAAGCGCAATCACTCAACACTATTTATCACTCAGCACCTCCCAATCACCCATCACTCTTAATCACTCGGCACTCGCACTCATCGGTACTTGCACTCACTGTTGGTATGTCAGACTCCAAAGAGGCAGATCCTGTCCAAGCGCTGATATAAGCAAATCATGGCATGCTGCGGCGTGCAACCCAATCCAATCATGAATCAATAAAGACTGGTGCGGCGTGCAGCCCGATTCCAAAAGTATCACTCACAATCAAGCCCTGGCCTCACTCAGTCATCATCCTCTGCAGTCTCTCGGCCTCACAAATCTCATGCCAATCAGCCCAAACAATGATAACATGATGTGACAACAAATGATAACAGAGACTAAGATATGATATACAAATAATGAATGTGACTGGGTACATAATTGCGATTTAAGCAAATAACTCAACAAAAGAAATGACCTCCGTGGGTCCCAGCAGGATAAGCTTATAGCCTAAACATAGTTTCTAACATGGATCATAGTTTAATTTCTCTAACACATGGGAAATACATGAATAATAACCAGTCTAGATAACTACACTGCTCCACGAAATCAACTGAGTCACAATTATTACGGTGCACGCCCACATAACACCAACTGAGTCACCTAGCATGTGCGCCACCTCAACACCAACCACATAACACGTAGTTCAGGGATTCATACCCTCAACACAAGTTTAGAAGTGTTACTTACCTTGAACAAGTCGAATCCAATACCGAGCAAGCAAAACAATACTCTAGAAACGCCATCTCGCGCGTACCGACTTCCAAACAACTCAACAACTAGCCAAAAATAACTCAAGAACATTAAATAATGCCAAAAGAAACAAACTCAATAACTAAAGGTGGAATCTTAATTAAAAGCCCAAAGTCAACCAAAAAGTTAAACCCGGGCCCGCACCTCGTAACCTGACAAATCTCACAAAATCCGATAACCCATTCAATTATGAGTCTAACCATACTAGTTTCACTCAAATCCGACTCTGAATCGATGTTCAAAACTAAAAAAAATCGCTTTATGAAATTTTAAACAAAACCCCCGAATTTCTCTTCAAAACTCATAATCCAAATGTCAAAATCGAAGTTAGATTCTTGAAATATAACTAATACCAAGTAGAAACACATACCCCAATCCATGTTGTGGAAATTGCCTCTGAAATTGCCCAAATCCGAGCTTCATAGCTCAAAATATGATAAAATGACCAAGACCTTCGAAATAGAGTACTTTATACATTTTTCCAGGGGTGCACTTCGCAATCGCAAACCTCGCGATCGAGATTTCAAAATTTTCCAGGACAATTTTTATCCTATGTGATCGCGGCCATTTCTCCGTGATTGCGATGAACAAACTTCCATTAACCCTTCCCAAATTCTTCTCAGATAGCTTGTAGTGTATAAATCATAACTTTTTGTACAAAACTCTAAATGCCAAACGGTTTGATATTACGAAAAATAGACACAAAGGGCTACTACTTTTATTTTTAGATCATTTCCAAATTCCTTATAGATTACAAGATATAAGCTTCAAATTCGGGTTAGTGACAGCAGAATTTTCTTCTATGCGATCGTGAAAAGTCTTCCGCGATCCCGACTCACATGTCCATTTTTTCCCATTTTACTCTTCGCAATCGCAACGTACACCCCTATAGCCAAAAACCAGCAGCTAAAAATGTCCTAGAAATGGTCTGAAACCACCTCGAAACTCACCCGAGCCCCTCTGAACCCCGTCGGAACATACTAACAAGTCCCAAAACATAACACGAACCTATTCGGGGTGTCATATCACACATAACAATATCAAAACCATGAATCATCGATTAAGATCAATCTCTTATGCTCATAAACATCAAACTTCGAACCAAGCGTCCGATTCAAGCCTCACCAATCTGGAATGAACCCAAATTTTGCATACAAGTTCCAAATGACATATGAACCTATTCCAACTCACGGAACAACATGAACGCGATAACATCGAAGTCAACTCTCAGTCAAACTTATGAACATTCCAAACCTCTAGTTTCCAACTTTCGCCAAATAATGTTGAAACCTTCTAGAAATATCCAAATGCAAATCCAGGCATACGCCTAAATTCAAAATCACCATCCGAACCTAACGGAACAATCAAAACTCCGTTCCGAGGCCAATACTCAAAAGTCAAACTTGGTCAACTCTTCCAACTTAAAGCTTCAAACATGAAATTCATTCTTCCAAACTAATTCCGAATCACCCGAAAATCGAAACCAACGATACACACAAGTCATACTACATCATACGAAGTTACTCATGCCCTCAAACCACCGAGCGAAGTGCAAATACTCAAAACGACCGGTCGGGTCGTTACAAATAATCTTTGTACTTAATTAAAGTGCAAGCTTTGAAATCAAGTTGACATAATCTTCTAACAAAGAAAATCTGATAAGCATATGTTTGTTTCTCAAATATCAAATTTGACAGGGGCCCTTAACTTCACATTGCGTAGATCTTGTAACTCCGGACAACTATAAGAGAACTTACCTATGTTGCGTAGGCAGAGTTTCAATAGCTAACATGCGTTTAAGCTCTCCGTATTTCCATCGAACTATAAGCTCTCAGTGAAGAATAGTTAATCGTTTTATTGGACTAGATTGGATCGACTGTATAGGGGCATTTAATGTGCATGGTTTCAGCAAGTTACTGTACTTTTGGATTATAAGAGGTTGTAAGAATAACTGAGAGGGCGAGACAACCTCCTGAGGAGGCTGTGTCCGGCCAGAGCAGCCATGAAAGGCTGGTGCTGGGTTAAAGACTTAAAGCGTAGGATTTTTCTAGGGTTAAGATTTTTTTACGATCTTTTACCTTTTTGCGTATGACATTTATGTGTCAATGATAACAAAAACCATCATGACAATTTTACAAATGCTATTTCCTTTGTGTCAGTGAAATGTGCTTGTATTACATGTTTATTATAAAATTTAAATTATTTATCTGAATAATTTCTATGTAATTCCAAACAAAAAAAGAAGTATAAATCCAGCTAGTATCTTTTATTTATAATATGTTAAACAATATAAAAAATAAAGGGAAAACTACCCTATATACCTACCCATTCAAAAGTAATTACCCTTAACTACCCATCTTAAAAGTAATTATATTAAATACCTATTCTAGTAGAACTAATTACCCGCTCATTCAATTCTTGCGATGGACATATCCAGTTTAAGCAACAAAAGTGTGAATCCTAAAAAGAAGCCAAAGAATAATTAGCTTTTTTCAACAGTGGGTAGTGTTGTTAGTATTGTACCTTTTTTTGCTATCATCACCTGTTTTTTTTTTAATTTGTGCTCCATAATTTTATGTTATCTTCTAAAAGTTAAAAAAAAAAAAATATATGTACTATATAACAAAAATTTGAATTTTCATGTGTGTTGAAGTGTTTGCTGTTGGAATTTATTGGGTATTGTTCTTTGATTATGATATTAATGGTAATTTTCAAATATTTGACAAAAATTCAAATCCACCATTGAAGGAGCTTGAAGCTTGAAATTCATAACTTGGTTTGTTTGAGTTTTTAATTGTTTTGATCCTATCCTATATGAGTTTGTTTGGAAAGTTGATTGGAGGTTGTAACTAATGTTTTAGTCAATTTGGTGAGATTTTGTAGTAGATTTTAGAAGTTTGGGTTGAAATATAGTTGAACAAGAGAAGAAGACGAATTTGTACTGTATATTCAAATAGTATACAAATATACCATTTTGGGATACAATTCATTCCAACTATATACCCTATTAGTATAGCTATATACTATATTGGTATCATATGTTAGTTGAATCATTTTTTGGTTGTCTTAGCTGCATTTATTAGTACAATATTTGATTTTCTTTTAATAATAGTAATATAGTACAATTTCTTGAAATACTTTATTATATTAATATGTGCTACACTATTTTTTTATTTTTCTCTTTATGCATGTGTGTTATGTAATAGTAGTATAGTCAATAGTTGCCGGGAATTAACCAGTAAAACTGTATACCATGTTGGTATAGTTATATATCATATTGTAGTTTGAACATTTTTTTGGTTGTCTTGGCTGCATTTTTAAGTGAATTCAATTCTGAAATTATTTATATGAACGTGATTTACAGTGCTGGAATTTTTTTGTGCTGATGGATATAGATTAGGTAATAGTTTTTATAATTATAGGCAATTGTTGGAACGACCCATACAACTATATACCATGTTCGTATATGGAATGAGCAAGATGCTTTGCGAATATTTAGCTTGCAATGTGAGCATGTAATTTTCTCATACTTTTATTGTATCATTTAATATTTTGGTACAGTAGTATAGTCACAGATAGTTGTAGCAATATTCTAGAGCAATCATATACTCTGTTGGTATACTTGTATACCATATTGGTATCATATGGTACTACAAGTCTTTTTTGCTACTTACATTTTTATTGTATTTTTCAATATTTTATTATCATTTCTATTCTAACTAGTATATATGGAGATTTAGTGGCCGTAGATTATGTTTTCTTGCTCCATCACTGGTTAGTGTTACTGCTAATGGTAGAGTATGTACTGATATTTGTAGGGAAGGAGATCAAGATTTGCATGGCAATCACGTGAAATTAGAAAAGGAACAAGAAATAAAGAAAAAAAATAAAAATAAAAAAAGTAAAGAAGGAGTCCATTTTGAGTGTGAAATAAGTTATGGTAAAAATAACAATAATACAATTTAGGCAAAAGTAAATAAATAAAAGAGAAAAAAGAAAAAAGTAGGAAGAAAATGAGAAAAAAGAAAAGGAGAAAAGAAAGAAAAAAAAGGAAAAAAGAAAAGAATCATAGAAATAAAAAAGAATTGAAGAATAAAGAAAAAAAAATTTTCCACAAAAACTACTATGGGTAGGAAATATAATTAGTTTATAGGTAGAAAAACAAATGGATAGACAAGGATAAATAGTTTTGTTTTTGTGGGTAACTGTGTCAAACTCCCTAAAATAAAATTATGGGGCTTTCAATTTTGAGGGACATAAATCAATAGTCTTAGTGACTTCCTTCCCTATTGGGCCGGCCCTGGAATAAAGTAATCTATAATATAAGATAATAGATAATTAAAAGAGATGTATCAAAGATACAATTTTTTCAATTAACTGTGATCAAATGATATAAATTCTCACTTTACTGTGTATTTTTAAGATTAAATATGAAGTAATCTATAATTTAAGATAATAGATACTTATTTACATTTTGTGTTCGCGTTGAACCAATTAAAAAGAGATGTATCAAAGATACAATTTTTTCAATTAACTGTGATCAAACGATATAAATTCTCACTTTATTGTTTATTTTTAAGATTAAATATTTAATTAATATAACAAAATATCAAGGACCAGCGTATGAGAACCAAGTGGCCTTTGCAGCACGAAACACGTGGAACAAAACTTGCTATCAATGAAGAAGAATATCTTTAACATTATTGACTCCGTTCTCTCCGCTTATGTATTATTGACCAATACATATATTTTTTTAATATATATTTGCATTATTTGTGCATCAAGAAGCGGTAATACTATGATTTTTGACTCATGAATATATTTTTGGAAGAAATTCAAAAATAGCCAGATTTACCACTGGTCGTTGAAAAATAGCCAAGTTTCAAAAGTCATCGAAATTTAGCCACATTAAATCTGAGTGAAAACATTGTTCAAAATCCGGAAAAAATACGCCCGCAAATTTTACGGGAGTTCCAGCATAAGTATGCTTGAACTCCCGTAAATTTTACGGGAGTTCCAGGATAACTATGCTAGAACTACCGCAAATTTTACGGGAGTTCCAGCAAGTATAATTGTCCAGTATAATATACTGGAGTTTAGAGCACTGGTGCTCCAGTCTCCCGCAAATTTTACAGGAGTTAGCAAAGTATACCGGTCCAGCATAATATGCTGGAGTTCGTACACAAATGCACCAGAACTCCCGTATATTATACTGGACCGGTCCCTGTTGCAGCAAAATAGTGGCTATTTTTCATTGACTTGATAAACGCTGGCTATTTTTCATTGACCAGTGTGAAAACTGGTTATACCATGATATTTTAACTATAATTTTGGTGAGTGGCATCAAGAAGACAGAAGAGCCCATCTCCTATCTTCTTGTTTTCTTACAAGAAACAGCAATGGCATGTGTCAAGACTTCAATGCACAAAATAAGCTTCATGCATCATAAGTATACAAGTAAATAAAACGAACCTAGCCCCCAATTCATATTCTAGTAAGCTCAGTTCCGTGAGGTAATCTTTTGAATTGTATAAGCACCCCCTTTTATCTCACCTGCCACACGTAATCTTCCCTAATTCATATTCTAGTAAGCTCACAATTCTATCGCATTAATTAGGAAAAATCAAAAAGGACAAAAAAAATGGAAGGTGTTCCCACCTTAGACAAGGATGGTTCGTATGATAGATAACAAGTGTTAGACACGATAGATATGTCAACTTAATTAGCGAGACTAGGGGTAGTTAACCGAACCGAAAAATCACCCAAATCAAAAAGCCAAATTATATCGAAAAAAACAAAAAACGATTAGGATTGGTTTGGGTTGATTCGATATTGACTAAGAAAACTCGAACCAAACCGACATATAAATATACAAATTTTATATATAGTTTTAATGTTTTGTATAGGATGTTCTTTAGAAAAATGTCTAAAAAATTTATGATCATAAGTGCATCTATATTTATTTACTTTAAATAATATTTGATTCTAATATGAATTTTACTTCATATTAAATATTATTGAAATGCATCAATCTATTTGTTCATCCATATTCATATGTTAAGATATATTGAACTTTTATATCTTTTTTGTTACACCCCATAGTTTCATATGTTAGAGTACGTCGTAAGTTAATTGATGTAAACTTTGAAATGAGATCATCTTTGAAAGTACATAAAGTAAGTTAATCGTGTTAACTTGGAGGTTACAAATGTTTAAGATCATGGACTGCAAGTAACAAGAGGGTTGGAAGGCTTAGAAGCTAAACCAATTGAAGAAAATAAGTTTCGTCGAAAGTCGACAAGTTGGGAATGTTATAACATGTACTTTTGGGGTGAGACTAGGGTGCTCAAAATGTAAGGAGTTATGTTGTGAGTTATTTTTATCTTACGATAGTCGTGTGTTATGTTTTGAAGTCAAGTGAGTCGTGGAACAAATGTTGGCAAAATCATCACAAGTTACATTCATAAATATGCTGAAATTTAGGTCAAATGCAGCTGATATTTTCTCCCAATATACTTGGAACTAGGGAATGATATACCTACCAAATTTAATATATACGAGTCTATTTTCTAACGCATTAAACCGTTCATTGATATGACATGTGAGTAGAGAGATATTTGCAGTTTCGCTAGATTGCGCAGACTGCATAGGTGACAAGCAGGTGTGTCACTAAAGCTTTTTGAGCAATACATTTCGTGTGTTATATGAGGTCTTTTTGGGACATATAATATACTAATTTGACGCTCTTGGAATGTAGTTTCCATCGCTCTTAACCGTTCTTTCATACGACATCCGGATAAAAAGATATAAGCGTCTGAAGAAGAGCCAATAATAGGGTGCCAAACTAGCACCTATTTGACTTTTAAAAAATGGATATATATAGGCCTTATGTCGTCTCTTTCTTCACTTTCCCACATACCACAACCAGAACAAGACCCCTAAACTTATCCTCAATTCCTCCACAAGGGTCTCCAAGAATATTAACATCCGGGGTACAAAATGACGAAGCGATAACACTAGAACGATCCCTACGACGTAAGTATCGCTATATCGCCTCTCTTTTTCTTTGTAGTTTGAATTTTGGAAGGTACTTCATAGCTAATAAAATGTCTAATTTCTGTACTTAAGCTTTAAATATCAAGAAAGGTTGATAAAACTATTTTCTAATAGTTAGAACTCACGGACGGTGATCGGAAGCCGTGAGTTCGGATTATTCGACTTGTAGTGGACTGTTTTGTGGGTTGTTTTGGGTTGCTTTTAGGCTGTCTATTATGCTGATGTTTTATGGAGCTTTGGAGGATAAAAGGTGTGAAGAAACACCACATAATGGTGGAATTGTGAGCTGGTCATTCATCGTTTCATTTTTATGTTGTTTGACACTACTTTTATTGTCGTTTTCTGTATGAAGTGATTAGGGTGTGTGGGCTGTTTTATGATATATTGTGATGGAGATAAGGTTGGAAAAATATTGCATACATGTTGTTATTGTTTGTTCTTGGTGTTGTTGGTATATGGTATTGGAGGAGGGCCTTGTTACAGGGGAGATGCTGCCCAAATTTACAAAAACGAGCTACTAGTTTAAGTTGCAAACTTAGCCTTTACTCACCACTGATTTTGAATCTCTTTATGTTGTGGTAGATTGAGTTGGGTTGTTTGAAGAATTTCTTGGAAGGTTTTAAGGACTTAGTAGAGTTAAGGTATGTTAAGGCTAAACCTTTCTTTCATTTTGGCAGGATCTAGTAACTACATATGTTTGATAACTAGACATAAGGAGAAGTTCATATTCCTGAATTTACGTACGTTGTCCTAGTCTCCCACGTTACAATATTCTCCCTTATCGGGACTTCATATTCAGTTTAGTTTTGTCTTCTTTCATCCAAGAGAGCAGAGAGTCTATATATATACAGTATTACAGTATTTTCACCACCATCGAGCTATAATCGATGGGCAGGCCGGGCCCCTATTGGGCAACCTTGGTGAGTTATATACCGAACTTATTGTGGCCGAGCGCCCATGAGCGAGCCCAGAATGGCCCGGATACAGAGCCTAGTATGGCCGAGCGCCTACGAGCGAGCGTACTATGGCAGAGTAGTTACACATACCGAGCCTTATAAGGTCAGACAACTATTTTACTTACTATATTGAGAGAGTTGAGTCAGTATCAGCAGGTAAGCATTTTTTCAGATTATCTTTGACTCCCAATTACTTTTAGTTATCATATTATGAATTCAGTTTCAACTTTCAGTTATTCTGTTGCCTTACATACTCGGTACATTATTCCGTAATGAAGTCCCTTTCTCGCGGCGCTGCATTTCATGCTTGCAGGTCCTCATTGACAGTTGGACAGACCCTCCCAGCAGACAGAGTCAACCATCAACGTGATTGGTAAGCTCCACTTCCTCGGAGTTACTAGGTCTAGACCTTGTAGTCCATTTTTTATATACACGTTTGATGGGCAGGTCGAGGCCCTGTCCCGACCATGGGTGCTTCATCGGTCTGCACAGTTATATAGCACAGGGATAGCACTAGTTTAAAAATAATGTACCTAGGCCTATTAATACCTGAGCGAGGAGAGAGAGAAATAAAAGAATTTCAAGACTAGGACTTTTCTCTCAATCACCCATCCGGTGAAGGCTTTCAATGCACACTAAAGGTGAGTTTTTAAGTGTGTTTTTATGATGATTTCACTTATCAATCACTAGTTACAAGGTTTTGATTGGATTCCGTAGGATTTCTTCAAAATCTCAAGAACACCCCAAAAGTTGACTTTCAAGATTTGGTCTACAAGAGGTAATCTTCCACCCTTCAACCTATATGCATGGATTGTTAGTGAATATATAAGCAAGAAATGAGTAATACTACTTATGAGATATTGATTGGAAGCCATAAATACTTAAACTTGATTATTGGGTGTTATGGAGATTTTGTAATGAGTTAATTAGTGAAATTTTGCGGATGTGGGCTCATTGGTTATTATAATGGTACTAAAGAAGGCAATTAGTAGTCAGAGGATGTTGTATTATATCTTGTTGGTGGGAAGGAAGGATTGTTGGATGAAGGAATACCATTACTAGAGGTAGTAGAATGCTATGCACTTTAGGTGTTTGATAACATGCCAAAATGACCAAAAAACTGGAAAGTTTTACTAATATTGGTCCAATTGAATTATGTTGATGTAGATTGAAGCTGTAAGGGTAGTGGAGGTTTTAATAACACTAAAGGGATGAATCCAAGTATGTATGGCTAAACCCCTTCTTCTTAGAATCGAAGCCCTAGTGTCCGTGTAATTGGTATAAGTCCCTAAATTGATCATACTAGAATTGACTGCCCGAATGTGTTGTGTTGTAAGATTTATGTTCAATAGTTGCTCTAAATGTTTATCATGTCATCATGTCATTTAAGGATGTGTTTAAAAATTTGGAATATGTGTTGAGAAAGGTTAAGGCTTCATGTCAAAAATCAAATAAAGATTGTTATGCCAATTTGTATGAAAGGCCTCTATGTGCTTATGATTTTCCAAGTCTTCCTTTTATGTGTGCAAATGCCTTACAAGATAGGCCTTATTGTTGCTGATGATAGTGTTATTGAATGTGTAAAAAAAAAGGGAAACTTCAATTGTAAAATATGGCCAAGGGCCAAGAACGACTTAATAAATGAGGCCACTCGTGCCAATGTATTGAAAGATGGGAAAGAAATGTGAAGTGAGATGTTCAATTGAAAGGATGATGTCTCAAGTGAGATGGCCTAGCCGATCGGACCGTGATCGGAAGCCATGCTGCACACATGGTGGTAATTGTGCTGGAATTGATAATTGAAATTGTGGATATGGTTGATGTCTCAAATGAGATGACCTAGCAGACCGGGTCGAGATTAGACTCCGTATGAGAATACGATGGTTTTATGGATTGTGGTACATGGCAGTAAAGATTATCAATCTAATAAAATGGAAATTGACTTGAGAACTTATGTAACTTATTTGATGTTTTTAGTATCGTTTGAAGCTCTTATTGTACATCATGAATGTTCCCCTTTGTTTGATTATTCATGCTATTAAGATGGTGTTTTAGCTTTACATACTAGTACTATTTAACAGTACTAACGTTCCTCTTACCGGGGGCGCTACATCTTTAAATGGATGTAAGTGGTTCCATAGCAGACAGTGTTGAGCGCAGCTAGTGGTACATCATCATCATCTTCCCAGCAGACTTGGTGAGCCCCATTTTGAGGTATAGCTGGGCCCTTGTTGCCGGCATTACCATAGCTGTCATTTGTATCTTTAGAGGCTCCGTAGATATTTATGTGGGCTGTGTATGGGTGCTAGAAAGGTCAGGTAGATTATGACATGTTTTGGACTTTTGTTCCACTAGATTGTAAAGTGTATGTATTACAGAAACTTAATAATGATGTAGTAAAATGGAATGAATTAGTAATGTTGCAAATATTTGATCCTTCTACTGTTTGAACTAATGGAAACACACCTTCTCTTGGTTACAAGCGGGTTGGCTAGAAAGTGTCTAACAGGCTTGCTCGACCGAGTCCACTCGGTTGAGCGACGATTGCGCTCCCAAGGTTGGGGCATGACAAACTTGGTATCAGAGCCTAGGATTTTAAAGTATCCTAGGATGTCTCGGAACCATGTCTTGTAGGGTCCTTCGTATCGGTGTGTTATCAAGCACTTCTATAAGTTGGTGGCTACATGGATATTTAGGATTTTTACCCTTCTTAAACACTCTAGTTCGTGCGGTAAAGCTTGATTATAAGATTATCTTCTAACTCGTGCGTTAAGGTTCAATGTAAGTTTAAACTTTCTTTCGTCTATTCCAAGTAATGTTGTCATATGACATGACAAAAGGACAAATGCCTGAATATTATGGAGATGGCACATGTATCATGTTGAACGAATGGTATGGACATATAAGATAAGTACATACTACCATGAGCATACTTTATTTGAGGAATGTGATAAAAGTGATTACCTACCTCCAAAGAGACATTGACTTGATAAATAAGACATAAGGTTAAATAACACATGTGGGTAGTGTGGGAATATTGTATATGATCCTAAGGTGTAAAAGAAAATTTGTTATACAAGCATGTGATATATGGAGGGCATGACCAGGAGACTAATAATGAGAGTGTAAGTCTCTCACATGAGACAAGAAGTTATGAAAGATGAGTCAATTGAACCCACAATGAGAAGAACCTTGTACTATAAATTCTATAAGAATCCAGAAATGTACGAAGTTGTGTTACACTCCTAAAGGATATTGACATGAGGAATTAGAATCCCAAGCCTGTGTGGCCGGATAAGAGCGGAGCACTTATGGGATTGATACCATGGCGACTTAAATCCCTTAATAGTGGAACGAGAGACATGAGACATATGTACCTCAAGTTGCTAAATTCAAGACTTGTGTCAAAATCCGGGACATTCACCCCAAGTGGGGAAGGAAGGGCCATAGTGAGGCTACTTAAATACAATGAAAAAAGATTAAGACCATGTAGCTATGATGTTTGAATATTTGTTGAAGACATGATTAGTATAGAAAAGTGATAATGGGTAACGTGATTCTCTGAAAGGATATGCTAATGATATACCACTAGTACTCCACGAAGGTGGAAGGTTAAGAAAGGTAAATTCTTCATATATGGCAATGTAAATGACAGGGTCAACGATCCTAGGAACTAAGAGAAACGTTTGTAAAGGGATTTTATACTTGTTAGAGGGTCAGGAACAATGGAACCCAAGGAAGTACTATAGGTCAAATGTGAAAGGTTGCGAGTTTTTCGAATGGGCTAATCATGGATTTGCGATTTAACTAAAGTTTCAAGGCTTTAAGAAAGGTGGAATGAGTGGGAGAAATAAATGTGATGCTATAATAACCCAAGAGTGCATTTGGACTTGATGGAGAGCCTCTTAAGAATCTTACAAGCAAGGAAGTGTTAAGTGATACGCGGGTGAACACACTTTCCCACGGATATCCCAACAAGTGTGGAGAGGTGAGCAGGATGAATTCCCAACTAAGGGAAAAGACCACATAACATAAGGAAGAGTGCATAGCTATTGACTAAATAGGAAGAATGAGGCGAGAAGAATTAAGAAGGAAATAAATAAATTGAGATGGTCATGGTTACCAAAAAATAGTTCGTATCAGAATGGTTGACTCGCCTAGAGCACAAGTGTTAATAGAAGGTATAAAGGACTAACCGTAATGCAACCAGCTTGGGTGACACTGAATATCAACTAAAAGATCTAGAGGGAGTTTATGTCTACATATTACAATGGAAAGTGAGACTGCTGGTGGTGAAGTGGTGGTATGATAAGCTCAACAAACCAGGCACAATGATACTATGAGTTCATGAGAGGCAGACAAGTGTGTGTGGCATAATTAGGCTATCAACTATGCACTATGAGCAAAATGGAATGGGAATAAATGTTCCAGTTAGAAAGAAAAGATGGTACCAACATATTGTCCAGGCCAAAGGGCGATCAAACAGGGAAAGACAACACATTCTACCCAAAGGGGCAAAGGAAAAGGTTCCAAACAAATTGAGAGAGGATGAACACTTGTTATGGACTAGACATGTTTAACATGGTAACTCTTAAATCGCAATTCCAGGAAACTCTATTGGTAGCTACAATACTAGGAATAAGGTGAGTTACTCATCAAGGATGGAATCGGGTGGACTAAGTCTTACAACTAAGAGGAAAACCAAAAGTCGGTGTTGAAGAATTTAGGAGGATCTCAAGTTTCAGAGAATGCCCTGTTCGGGCAAGTGAATCTTCCTGAATTTTATATATATATATATATATATATATATATATATATATATATATATATATATATATATATATAGAAAGGGTGTTGATATGTGTTTTGGGAGGTGTTTAATAGTAGAGATGGATTGTGAGAATGTTCACAAGGGAAGTAGAGCGGTTTCTTAAATTCTATAAGGCACATAAGGGGAAAGAGTTTGGCTAAGAAAGGTCTGAGCACAAAATTACCTTACATTTGATGCAATGTCATGCAGGTTGATGTTATCAGGATGTGTGCACAAGCTATCAGATGTTTTTCATTTGAAACAGAAGTTCCTATAAGAAAACTCATCCAGTTATGTCTTTTGTTGAAAATTCGGAATAGCAAGTTGCAAGTATTCACAAAAGATTGTAACCATATAAGGAAAATTATTGTAGAACTCGATTCCTAGGAGGTCTTATGCAAGAGAAAAGTGATAAAGATGTTCCACTAATGATGCAACATGGTAAGGTGATAGTTTATCCTCTAGGCAACTTAAGAATCATGAAAAGAACTATGTGACACAAGACATAGAACTTGCAACGGTGGTATTTGCATTGAAAATTTGGCGTCATTATTTATATGGGGTCTATCTAGATATATTCACGGACCAAAAGAGCCTTCAATAAATTTTCAGACAGAAGGAATTGAATTTGAGGCAGAGAAGATGGCTGGAGTTACTCAAAGATTACGACATCGATATTTTATATCATCCGGGGAAGGTGAATGTTGTGGCGGATGCTCTTATCCGGAAATCTATGGGAAGTTTGGCTCACTTGGAAGAATATCAAAGGCCATTGGTCAGGGAGGTTCATCGGTTGGCTAGTTTGGGAGTTCGTCTTGCGTACTCTAGTGAAGGTAGGGTGATTGTGCAGAATAAGGATGAAATCATTGCTTGTGGTGGAGATCAAAGAAAAGCAGTACAACGATCCATTGTTGATACAATTAAAGGGGGAGTTCATGTCACGACCCAAAATCTAACCGTGGTCGTGATGGCGCCTATCCTGCTACAAGGCAAGCCTATTCCCAAAATATTACTACTAATTTGATTATAAGAATTTAATAAAATATTTCCAATAATTTTATTCCTGATAAACTAAACCAACTCTAAATATAAATAATATAAAATACGGAAACGAGCCCCAAACATCGGGGTGTCACTAAGTCATGAGCGTCTAAAACTATGAACTGAGATATATAAACTGTGTAACTGTCCAAAGAAGAAATAATAAAAGGAGTAACAAGGTCCTGCGGACGCTGGCAGCTACCTTGCAGTCTCCAATTAAGGCCGACCTGAACTCAACGATCATCGCACTCTAACTCACCTGGATCTGCACATAAAGTGCAGGGTGTAGTATGAGTACAACCACCTCAGTAGTAATAGAAATAACTAAGGAACTGAGCAGTAGTGACGAGCTGAGCAAAATAGTCCAATTATTTATTTTTCACCATATTAAAAATAATAGGAATAAACAGGTAAATTCCATAACTCAGTAAATGCCACAAAGAAATTTAACAGATAAATGCAGCAACAACAAAAGTAAATGCAACCTCACAACAATATCACTCCACCACTCAGCACTCGCACTCAGCACTCAACACTCAATACACTCAACACTCTGCGCTCACTGGGGGTGTGTACAGACTCCGGAGGGGCTCCCAAAGCCCAAGCGCTAAGCACGGACAACTCACGTGCTACCATATCAATACCTGGATCCGCACGGTCAACTCACGTGCTATACGGACAACTCACGCGCTATGGTATCAATACCTGGACCCGCACGGTCAACTCACGTGCTACGTGGACAACTCACGCGCTATGGTATTAATATCCTCACAACCAGGCCCTCGGCCTCACTCAGTCATGTACCTCACTAGCCTCACCATCATCAACAAATAAGGGAACACAACCCATATCAAGTACCACAACATATTAGCAAATAATAGAGACTGAGGTAAACATGTACAATAATTTCTATGACTGAGTACAAATTATGTGAGCATGAATAAAACCTAAACAGGATCTCTAACATGAAGGAAAACAAGTTCAACAACAAGTAAACACATAACCACAGATAATAGCTTTTAAGGCCTGGCCTCACGGGATGGACCAAGTCTCAATCCCTCGCGGTGCACACCTACATGCCCGTCACCTAGCGTGGGTATCACCACCAAACAATCGCATGATATCAATTTTTCCGTGTTTATACCCTCAAAGCCAGAGTTAAAACTGTTACTTACCTCAACAGCGTAAAATCCTACTCCGGGATGTCCTCGTCCCTCGACTCGGTCTCCAAAAGCTTCGAATCTAACCATAATCAGAATACTACTATCAACATAGTCTAAAGAATCGAATTATACAATAAAAACTACATAAACATGCCAAAAATCCGAAATCGGCCAAAACTCGGCCCCCGGGCCCACGTCTTTGAATCAGTCAAAAATGGTAGAATAATAATCCTCGTCCTCTCCCGAGTCTAACCATATAAAATTTGTCAAAATCGGACTCCGTTTGGTCCCTCAAATCCTCACTTAAAACTCTCCAAAACTCAAACCCTAACTCCCTCAATTTCACTTTGAAATCATCAATCAAATCCCAAAAACGAAGATGGATTCATAAATTATAATCAAAATCGAGTAGAGAACACTTACCCCAATCCATATGGTGAAAATCGCCTCCAAAATCGCCCAAATCCGAGCTCCCCAACTCAAAATATGACCGAATGAACAAACCCTAGTTTTGTATATTTTTCTACCAGCTATTCTGCCTCGTTTCTCGTGCCAAACGATCCTGAAACTCGTATTTTATGCCTCCAATGGATTCCTTGTGAAATTCTAGTCAAGTTAGGCTTTTGAATCACTCAATTTGACCTTATAACGAAGGAGATATGTAGGTTTTAATATTTGCAAATAGCGCAGATTTTTAAATACGCCGTCAGTGGCAATTTCGTAATTAATCTGGAAAATCTGGCAATCTAATTCTTAGTAAAATGACCATAAAATCCTCATACGATGTCCAAATTCGACGATTCTTTTTGCTACAGGTCCGTAATTACAATACGGATCTAATGCTTCAATCAAAAAAGAAATCGGAGCTCATTTGTTCAATATGATATCATTTATGCTTGAAGAAACGGCGTCGAAACATAAGAAAAACGAGCGCAACACAACCCAAACCTATTCAAAACTCATCCGAGGCCCTCGGGACCTCAACCAATAATTCCAACAAGTCATATATCACTACCCGAACTTAGTCAAACCTCCGAAACACCCAAAACAACACCAAAATACCAAATCAACCTCGAATTCAAGCCTAAGAACTTCTAAACTTCCAACTTTTGCCAATTCAAGCCTAATTCTACCACGGACCTCCAAATTATATTCCGGACACACTCCTAAGTCTAAAATCACCCAACGAAGCTAATCGAATCATAAAAATCCAAATCCGAATTCTTTTACTCATAAGTCAACTTCCGGTTGACTTTTCTAACTTAGCTTTCTAACTAAGAGACTAAGTGTTCATTTCACTCCAAAACTACTCCGAACCCAAACCTACCAACTCGATACAACTCAACACAGCTGAACAACATATAAATAAGCATAGATGGGGGAAATGTGGCTATAACTCTCAGAACGAACGATCGGGTCGTTACATCCTCCCCCTCTTAAACAAACGTTCGTCCTCGAACGAGTCTAAAACATACCTGAAATCACATGATATACCACATAATTCAAACACTCACAACGATGATTTCTAATCATAGCAGCTGCCCAAAAGAACCAAAGGCTGGTAATAAACCTCTTATCAGACAGAGTCTGAACAAGCTATATCAAGTCACAAATCAAACACCCATTAGTCCTTGCTACATCTCAAGTAAACCCTTCTCGTCACATTCGATCAATCCGAACACAATCTCGCAGTCAAATCATACTCGCCACATAGCCATCAAGTCACAAATCCCACTAATAGGGACACCAACGGACATATAAGCACGTGCTCACATAATCAACACCTCAGTGCTCAATCTATAGTCAAAACCCGGCCTCAAGTCCTCCAGACTGGCCCAACATCAACACACAGAAATCACATCTCGCACCTCATCCAGGGAATCACAATTCGTCGATGCACAACTGATACCGAGCGCTCATGTGCGCATACGAATGCGTGGAAGGAATTCAAAGAGTTACACTTCAAGCTGAATCAATACTGCACAATAAGAATTCAAGAAGGTGAAGTTTTCCTAAAGGTTCTGCAGCCTCTCGAAGATAAGTACAGACATCTCCGTACCGATCCGCAAGACTGTACTAAACCCGCCCATGACTCGTGAGACCTATGTAACCTAGGCTCTGATACCAACTTGTCACGACCCAAAATCTAACCGTGGTCGTGATGGCGCCTATCGTGTTACAAGGCAAGCCTATTCCCAAAATATTACTACTAATTTGATTATAAGAATTTAATAAAATATTTCCAATAATTTAATTCCTGATAAACTAAACTAACTCTAAATATAAATAATATAAAATACGGAAACGAGTCCCAAACATCGGGGTGTCACTAAGTCATGAGCGTCTAAAACTATGAACTGAGATATATAAACTGTGTAACTGTCCAAAGAAGAAATGATAAAAGAAGTAACAAGGTCTTGCGGACGCTGGCAGCTACCTTGCAGTCTCCAATTAAGGTTGGCCTGAACTCAACGATCACCGCGCTCTAACTCACCTGGATCTGCACATAAAGTGCAGGGTGTAGTATGAGTACAACAACCTCAGTAGTAACAGAAATAACTAAGGAGCTGAGCAGTAGTGACGAGCTGAGCAAAATAGTCCAATTATTTATTTTTCACAATATTAAAAATAACAGGAATAAACAGATAAATTCCATAACTCAGTAAATGCCACAAAGAAATTTAACAGATAAATGCAGCAACAACAAAAGTAAATGCAACCTCACAACAATGTCACTCCACCACTCAGCACTCGCACTCAGCACTCAACAGTCAATACACTCAACACTCTGCGCTCACTGGGGGTGTGTACAGACTCCGGAGGGGCTCCCAAAGCCGAAGCGCGAAGCACGGACAACTCACGTGCTACCATATCAATACCTGGATCCGCACGGTCAACTCACGTGCTACGCGAACAACTCACGCGCTATGGTATCAATAATTGAACCCGCACGGTCAACTCACGTGCTACGCGGACAACTCACGCGCTATGGTATTAATATCCTCACAACCAGGCCCTTGGCCTCACTCAGTCATGTACCTCACTAGCCTCACCATCATCAACAAATAAGGGAACACAACCCACATCAAGTACCACAACATATTAGCAAATAATAGAGACTGAGGTAAACATGTACAATAATTTCTATGACTGAGTACAAATTATGTGAGCATGAATAAAACCTAAACAGGATCTCTAACATGAAGGCAAACAAGTTCAACAACAAGTAAACACATAACCACAGATAATAGTTTTTAGGCCTGGCCTCACGGGACGGACCAAGTCTCAATCCCTCGCGATGCACACCCACACGCCCGTCACCTAGCGTGGGTACACCAAACAATCGCATGATATCAATTTCTCCGGGTTTATACCCTCAAAGCCAGAGTTAAGACTGTTACTTACCTCAACAGCGTAAAATCCTACTCCAGGATGTCCTCGTCCCTCGACTCGGTCTCCAAAAGCTTCGAATCTAACCATAATCAGAATATTACTATCAATCTATAGAATCGAATTATACAATAAAAACTACATAAACATGCCAAAAATCCAAAATCGGCCAAAACTCGGCCCCTGGGTCCACGTCTTGGAATCAGTCAGAAATGGCAGAATAATAATCCTCGTCCTCTCCCGAGTCTAACCATATAAAATTTATCAAAATCGGACTCCGTTTGGTCCCTCAAATCCTCACTTAAAACTCTCCAAAACTCAAACCTAACTCCCTCAATTTTACTTTGAAATCATCAATCAAATCGCAAAAACGAAGATGGATTCATAAAATATAACCAAAATCGAGTAGAGAATACTTACCCCAATCCATATGATGAAAATTGTCTCCAAAATCGCCCAAATTCGAGCTCCCCAACTCAAAATATGACCGAATGAACAAACCCTTATTTTGTATATTTTTCTACCAACTATTCTGCCTCGTTTCTCGTGCCAAACGATCCTGAAACTCGGATTTTTTTCCTCCAATGACCATAAAATCCTCATACAATGTCCAAATTCGATGATTCTTTTTGCTACAGGTCTGTAATTACAATACAGATCTAATGCTTCAATCAAAAAAGAAATTGTAACTCATTTGATCAATATGATATCATTTATGCTTGAAGAAACGGCGTTGAAACATAAGAAAAACGAGCGCAACACAACCCAAACCTATTCAAAACTCATCCGAGGCCTCGGGACCTCAACCAATAATTCCAACAAGTCATATATCACTACCCGAACTTAGTCAAACCTCCAAAACACCCAAAACAACACCAAAATACCAAATCAACCTCGAATTCAAGCCTAAGAACTTCTAAACTTCCAATTTTGCCAATTCAAGCCTAATTCTACCACGGACTTCCAAATTATATTCCGGACACACTCCTAAGTCTAGAATCACCCAACGAAGCTAATCGAATCATAAACATCCAAATCCGAATTCTTTTACTCATAAGTCAACTTCCGGTTGACTTTTCTAACTTAGCTTTCTAATTAAGAGACTAAGTGTTCATTTCACCCCAAAACTACTCCGAACCCAAACCTACCAACTCGATACAACTGAACACAGCTGAACAACATATAAATAAGCATAGATGGGAGAAATGTGGCTATAACTCTCAGAACGAACGATCGGGTTGTTACAGTTCATAAAATAAGACCACATCTTTTTCTCTTGGTATGGATGATGGTACACTACGTTACCAAGGGCGACTATGTGTTCCAGATATTGATGGTCTTCGGGAAAGAATCATTGCCAAAGCTCACACTTCTAGGTATTCCGTGCGCACGGGTTCTACAAAGATGTATCACGATCTCAAGGAAGTTTATTGGTGGAATGCCATGAAGAGGAATGTAGCGTACTTTGTGGCAAAATATCTAAATTTTCAGCAGGTCAAGGCTGAGCATCAAAGGCCTGGTGGGTTGGCACAGAACATAGAAATTTCCAAGTGGCAGTGGTAAATGATTAACATGGACTTTGTGGTAGGAATACCGCGCACTCCGTGCAAGATTGACTCAATTTAGGTGATTGTTGATCGACTCACGAAATCAACAGACTTCTTGCCAGTCAAATCTACCGACAAAGCGGAATAGTATGCTCAGTTGTATATCAAGGAAGTATTCAGGTTGCATGGCACTCCAGCTTCTATCATTTCTGATCGAGGGGTACAGTTCACGGCTAATTTTTGGAAGAAATTTTTGCAAGGTTTGGGTACTCAGGTGAATCTCAGTACAGCCTTCCACCCACAGATTGACGGCATGGAGAGAGGACTATTCAGGCACTTGAGGATATGTTCTGGCCACGCCTCTTCAAGTTTGGGGCGTGACATTTTTCTTGTAAGGCCCAGTAAAAAATTTCCAAGAACTCGAGGTTTGTGAAGTCGAGGTAGGCCAATGTGTAAGGTCCTGTGATTTGCTATTGCTAATTTGAGCAATTTCGAGCTTAGGAATATACATTAAATTAGACCCAAACCACATGAGTAATTACTGGAGTGAATAAAGTTATTTGGATACTTGGGGATAATTATTTTATTAATCTTGAGTGTTGTAATGATAGGGACCACTTGATTCTAATTTCAAAGCAATAAAAACTAAAGAAAATACATTGGGCTATCCCCCCATAGCACAACTATAGCACATGAGGGAAGCTGAGAATTTTAGCAAAGCAGTGAGCTAAAGCCTTATAGCACAAGGATAGCACCAGCTGAAAAATACTGTACCTGATTTTAGCAAACCAGTGAGCTAAAACCTTATAGCACAAGGATAACACTAGTTGAAAAATACTGTACCTAAGCCTATTAATATCTGAGCGGGGAGAGAGAAAAATAAAAGAATTTCAAGACTAAGGCTTTTTCTCAATCACCCATCCGGCCAAGGCTTCCAATACACACTAAAGGTGAGTTTTGAAGTGTGTTTTTATGATGATTTCACTTATCAATCACTAGTTACAACAAGGTTTTGATTGGATTCCATTGGATTTCTTCAAAATCTCAAGAATACATTGACTTTCAAGATTTAGTCTACAAGAGGTAATCTTCCACCTTAAACCAATATGCATGGATTGTTAGTGAATATATAAGCAAGAAATAAGTAATATCACTTATGAGATGGTGATTGGAATCCATAAATACTTAAACTAGATTATTGGGTGTTGTAGAGATTTTGCAATGAGTTAATTAGTGAAATTATGTGGATGTGAGCTCATTGGTTATTATAATGGTACTAAAGAAGGCAATTAGTAGTCAGAGGATGTTATATTATATCTTGTTGGTAGGAATGATGGATTGTTGGATGATGGAATACCATTATGAGAGGTAGTAGAATGCTATGCACTTTAGGTGTTTGATAAAATGCCAAAATGACAAAAAATCTGGAAATTTTTACTAATATTGGTCAAATTGAATTATGTTGATGTAGATTGAAGATGTAAGGGTAGTGGGGGGGGGGGGTTAATAACACTAAAGGGCTGAATCCAAGTATGTATAACTAAACCCCCTTCTTCTTAGAATCGAACCCCTGGTGTCCGTGTAATTGGTGTAAGTCCCTAAATTGATCATACTAGAATTGATTGCCCTAATGTGTTGCGTTGAGAGATTCATGTTCAATAGTTGCTCTAAATGTTTATCATGTCATCATGTCATTTGAGGATGTGTTTAAAAATTTGGAATATGTGTTGAGAAAGGTTGAGGCTTCATGTCAAAATTCAAATAAAGATTGTTATGCCAATTTGTATGAAAGGCCTCTATGTGCTTATGATTTTCCAAGTCTTCCCCTTATGTGTTCAAATGCCTTACATGATAGGCCTTATTGTTGCTGATTATAGTGTTATTGAATGTGTAAAAAAAAGGGAAACTTGAATCGTAAAATATGGCCAAGGGCCAAGAACGACTTAATAAATGAGGCCACCCATGCCAATGTATTGAAATATGGGAAAGAAATGTGAAGTGAGATGATCGATTGAAAGGATGATCTCTCAAGTGAGATGGCCTAGCCGATCGGGCCGTGACCGGATGCCATGCCGCACATATGGTGGTAATTGTGCTGGAATTGATGATTGAAATTGTGGATTTGGTTGATGTCTCAAATGAGATGACCTAGCCGATCGGGTCGAGATCCGACTCCGTATCAGAATACGGTGGTATTAGGATTGTGGTACATGGAACTTGCTTACCTTGAATGGTAATAGCAATTAGATTTGATTTTGTGATTCTAAAAATATGTGATCTATTTTTATGCTAGTTGTTCGGCAACAGATGCTAAGTGAAGGACTGGAGAGTAAGATAATGGCTAATAGACAATGTAACATTCAAACCGAATGGCCGGGAATCGGGGCCTCGAGCTTGCTTATATGGGGCCTCGAGGTCGAGTCGGATGCCCAGTTAAGGGCAGTCGATGGAGGATTAACAATTATGATAGATTTGATGGCGGCTCTTTATGACCAATAATGAGCAATAAATGAAGAACAAGTAAATAAATATAAATAAGACAATAAATGTAAGCAATAGAATCAAATAGAGAGTATGTTTAAGTTAGAGAGCAGAGAATGTTCTTGTATTGAATGTAGTGTGTTGTATATTGTGTCCCTTACAAAAATGACAAGGGTTCCCTTTATTTATGAGGGGAAAGTTCCAATATGTCATATGTGTAATTATTACATAAAATAGCCGGTACAACCACTCAATCAGCCTGGTGCAGGCTGTCACTGTTGGTGCAGGCATTGTCAGAAAAAATACTGCTCCTCGGGAACTTCCTGCTTACTTGTGATAACCACCGGTTCGCTTTGCCCCGACACCGGGCACGAAGAACCCTCAAAGACTTCGAACCCTGACGATTCCCTGGGCCCTTCGAGGTGAAATTACATAATGCTCGCCGATCGTGAAATTGGTCTTTTTGATTTTTAGCCGCATACAGATAGTCCACGCGTTTCTCAGAGTGAAATGAAGAGAAACGACCTCGAGATCTTGCCCCTCTGGCACTTCCATTGAATCAAATAGTTACGTCCTGCCAAGTGACTGATGTAACAAACAGGGCTTCTAAAGGTCGCATCCACACAATCCTCAAAGTCTTCGATTTAATTATAGTGGTTGGCTGTCCATTGGTCTGCTCCAATCGCACATGTTAGGCTTCTATAAATACTCATTTCTTCGCCCCTTCCTTTCTACGTATCATACGGCTCCCAACAGAGCTTTTCTTTCTTCTTACCTTTCTCTCGTGTTCTTTCCTGAAGTGCGATTTTTCGTTTCTTCTTTGTAACCTTTTGGTAAAAATGATGAAAACTTCCACCTCCATCCCTCAGGAAGGTGTGCCTTTCTCTTCCACGCTCCCCTCTGAGGGTAAAGCAGCGGCGTCTCCTAGTGCTCGAGAATGCGTTCCATAGGCCTTTGAGACAACCTCTGATTTTAAGGTTGAAAGACCTTCTTCGAAGCCGGGGCGATGCGAACCCGCGTCGCGATACATCAGTTTAATAACGGACCTTGAAAGGGTGAAAATCGACTGCCGCTGGGGAGATGTGGTGTTAGTGGAGGTTCCTTCTCGGGAGGAGGACGTAACGACGTATAAGGCTGACTTCCTCAGTGTGTATACTTATCCACTTACCCTTGGCCCGGCGGTGCCATCCATGCCTTCGATAGACCCCGTTATCCTCGACTTCTGCGAACGATATCAAGTGACCCTCGGCCAAATTCATCTGTCACTCTGGCGTATCGTTTACTTGACGAGGTATTATGCGAATATGATTAAGGGGATTCCCTTCACCCTTCACCATTTGATCAGAATGTATAGTCCCCGACTTTTTCATGGGGGCCTGATTAAGCTCCGTTGCCGGGCCTCGAGGGCCCTCTTTGTTTGTACCGAGAAAGTTAGGAACGGGGGGTGGATGAGCCGTTTCATCCAAGTTAGGACTTCGGACTTGATCCCCGCAGAGAGAATGCCGTTCCCCGAAAGATGGAACATGAAGCGTAAGTAGACATACTGAATTAACTGCCCGTTTCTTTCTTTTGGATGCATTTCCTCATGAACTGACTTCCTCCGTTGATACAGCAGCTGCGGCATACCCTGATGCGGTTAGGAATCTTTCAGGCTCGGTAGCTAAACTGGACTCGATTTGCCCATATGTTGAGCACGTGTGGCGCGATTTATCTAGGTCTCGATGGGAAGCCAAGGATCACGGTGGGACTTTGTTTTTTGCTGTAGTTTTAATTTTACAAAAGTTACTGCTAATTGTGTTCTCATTCTTCGTGTTTGTTTTTTATTCGGGCTGGTCTGGGGGAGGTGTTCTTGATGAAAGAAACTCTGCCTGGTGAAGCGGGTGCCTTAAAACCCGACAAAGAGAAAAAATAGGGAGGTCGTCGACTTATCCTATGAAATTCAATAGAACCAGAGTGGAAGATCCTAAGGAAGGTCCAACAACTTTAATTCCAGAAGCTCGGGGAGCCCCCGAGCTGGAGGCAAAAAGAAAGATGATCCCTTAAGAGGACCCGAAGGGGGAGAGGATCTGACTGTTTTGACATACGGTTGAGTCGCCCCGCCTCAAGCTGAAGGGGCCTATGAGGGTGTATCGGGCGGTACTGCCGAGCCGGTTGATGGCCAAAAGTTCCCTCGAGCCGAGGTGCGCTTGGTAGGCGATCCGAGGGAGTCTACTTCCGAAGCTCCTTAGAAGCAAGGGACGACCTCAATTGATTCGGTCGAGGTCGTTGAAGTGAGTGATTCCCCTACGGAATCGGCTTTTCCTCCGAGGGAGATGCAAGACGCCCCCAATATAGAGTTTCTCGATGTGGGGACGTCCGTTGGTGATAAAAATATGCTTGAAAAGACTTCTTCTGCGCCTGAGGAAAAGCCTGACCCTGACATTTCGCTCATTTTTAATGAGATTGACAGGCTATGTGAGAAGGTAATCTATTCGTAAATTCTGCTTGGTGCCCTGACCTTTGCCCTGCTAACCTTATTTCTTTCACAGTTCCAGGCCAAGGTGCTGTATAATAAAACGTTTGCCAATTTTGAAACCGAGCTGACTCGCCACGAGGACGAACATAAGAAGCATACCTCGGAAGCTGATGAGCTCAGGGCTCTTTCTACCAGGAGGGAGGTTGAACTCCGTGGCCTTCAGGATTGCTTGGAGGCGGCGTCTCGGGAAAAGGCTTGTCTTGTTAAACAGGTTACACAGCTCCCATTTGTTTCTTGTCTGCATGTTTAACTGACTTCAGTGTTTTAGTATCTTTTGATCGATTTTTGCAGTTTAAGGAGAAAGATGTCCTTATGGGGAAGGAGATCCAAGGCAGGGACTTCAAAATCCTCGAACTTAAGCGGCATTTGAGTGAGATAATCTCTGAGAGAAGTGCCCTCCGGAGAGAGGTGGTTTTGATCGGGCATTGCGTCGAAGATGCGAGGGCTAAGAGCAGTAAGTATAAGGATCTCCATACTGAGTTGGCTACTACACTATCTGAGGTCAAGGCTGAGGCCGAGGCACTTGTGACCTCGCATAAGGAGGACGCCGCTACTGCAAATGCTCAGGCCCGGAAGGTGTTCGAAGAGGCTGAGCTGCGCCTGACCCGAGCAGTGGAGCATGTTCGGATAGAGTCTCGGAGACAGACACTCGAGGATATATATGCGGGGGGCATTGATTTAATCACCGAAATTGAGAGGGTGAAGACCCTAGAAGAGGAAGTTGCGGCCCTGCTTCCTTCCGAAGACGAGTTTAGCAGTGACTCGTGCGGCGATGAGGATGGAGGCGGAGTCCTTGAAGGGGGGGAGGCCGTTGGAAACCCGGAGGTTATGGACGAAGCTATTGAAAGCGTACTTTCTGAGGATGGAGGCGGAGTCCCTAAAGGGGAGGAGGCTGTTGGAAACCTGGAGGTTATCGTCGAACTGTTGAAACCGTACTTTCTGAGGGGGGTCATCGGTCCACAGTACCCGTGGGGGAAGTAAACTAGGCTTTTCCTTGTTGATTCATTGGATAGGGCTTTCGGAGAGCGTTTTCCAATGTAGCTTTTGTATTTTTTCACGTATGCGTATAAAAGAAAACCTTTTGGTTTCATCTTTCATGCATTTTCCTCTGCTTGTGCATGTCTTTCTTCGTTTTGAATTTATATGTATGTTGATGATTGGCCAGGTGAACTGGACTTCGAGTAATGACCCTTAGGTATATAATTCGGCCCTGAAGCTTGTTAGGCTGGCCCGTAGGTCTTTGCGCATTTGGCCGGCACGACCTTTTGACTTAAGCTGGCGACAAGGGCTCTCACGTAGGTGCCATTAGGTGTTTTTTAGTTAACTGTTTCGGGCTCAGCCTCTGAGTCAGATTTTGACTTGAGCTCATTGGCCCTCAAGTTTTTGAATTTCAAGCTGGGCCTTAGGCTCTTATGCGTTAGGTCAGTGCGACCTCTCATATGAGCTGGCAGCAGTGGCTCTTACGTATTGGGTCTGTACGACCCTTTATATGGGTTGGCGGTAGTGGATCTTACGCATTGGGTCGGTACGACCCTTTATATGGGCTGCAGTGGCTCTTAAGCATTGGGTCGGTACGACCCTTTATATGGGCTGGCGGCAGTGGCTCTTACGCATTGGGTCGGTACGACCTCTAATATAGGCTTTATTTTTCCCTCGTTAAGGACTATTTGAAATTATATTTGCCTGACTCTTCGACAGTTCGATAAAAACCTCGATTGTGAGTCGTTATGTGGCGATGAATGAGAACCTCGGGAGGTTTTGCTCGGTGGTTGAGTGTTTCAAAGCCTATAGTTTGGAGCTGACATGGTCGAAGGTCTTTTTCCTATGTCGAGGGTAGCCTATTTAACCGGTTCTTTTCGAAGTACTTTCGAAGTAATTGAAGGCCTGTGATTTTAAATGGATGGTCGGGCATCTCCGAGTCGCGTTAGTTTAGCCGTAGCCTTATGACCGTGGACATTTTTAATTCCTGAATCAAGTAGTTTTGGCATCTATACCGAGGGTATGCCTTTTTAGGGGTCTTACAAGTTCGAGTATATAGCCTTAACTTTAAGGTCAGGGTAATGCCCTTTGTAAGGTCTTATGTTTTTATATGCCTTACTTGAGGTCTTACAGTTTTGGTTACTTGGCACAAATATAGTTCATGCCTTACTTGAGGTCTTACAGATATTGTTACTTGGTACAATATAGTTCATGCCTTGCTTGAGGTCTTACAGATATTGTTACTTGGTACAAGAATAGTTCATGCCTCGCTTGAGGTCTTACAGATATTGTCACTTGGTACAAGTATAGTTCATGCCTTGCTTGAGGTCTTACAGATATTGTTGTTGCCTTATATAGGTCTTACGAGGCCGAGGTTGCCCACATGGGGTCTTATGGCCTCGGGTTTTTGATAAGTTGATGAGCTGGCGATTGGCGATAGTCCCCGAGACATTGAAGGTTTCATAACGCCAGTCCCCGAGTGTTCGGGATGCCAGTCCCCGAGTGTTTGGGATGCCAGTCCCCGAGTGTTCGGAACATTTTGGGCCATGGAGCCATAAACTTTATGTTGCCTCATTGAGGGCTTACGAGTTCTAAGCTTTCGACCCGGAGGTCATACGGCTTTGAGTTTTTGATGCCAGTCCCCGAGTGTTCGGGACATTTTTGGCTCTGGAGCCATTTTTGTAAAAAATATCAAACTTATTTGGAACACGAAATGCTTTGATGGAGGGGAAAGTATTCTTCGATTACTTGGTACAAGTATACATGTTCTTGCTGTCAGGGGCTCGGTTATTCTATATGGGCACGGTTCGTTCGACCGTTTGGCGTGGTATATCGTTTTCCTATTGGGACCCCATTTAGCATGTCCCGGCTTCTCCGAGGAGGCGACCTTCCGGGGGGGATGCCCCCCAGTATTCGAGGTTGATTGAAGAGAAGCCTTGAATACTTGTTGAGTCTTCCTTAGGTAGCATATAGATGTTTCCTTGTTAAAAATCTTGTCGATAAAAACCCTTTTTTGGGATGAAAAACTCGATCGAAGGAAAAGAGTGCAACGCATGCCTTTGAAACCTAGGGCCTTCGAGCTTTTAGCAGTAATAGCGTTTGAGCATTGATACATTCCAATTTCTTGGAAGATGTTCGCCTTCCATGGTACCGAGTTTGTAGGACCCTTTGCCAACCACCCCGAGGACGCGGTACGGTCCTTCCCAGTTCTGACCTAGCTTTCCTTCATTAGGATTTCGAGTATTTAAGGTGACTTTCCTTAGGACTAAGTCCCCAATTCCAAAATGTCGGAGATTTGTTCTCCTGTTGTAGTATCTTTCGATCCTCTATTTTTGTGCGGCTATTCGGACCAGCGAGGCTTATCGCTTTTCATCTAATAGTTCGAGAGCAGTAGTTATGGCCTCATTGTTCGAGCTCTCGGTTGCGTGTCGGACTCTGGCGGTAGGTTCTCTGACCTCGACCGGTAACAAAACCTCGGCGCCATATACCAGAGAGAAAGGCGTTTCCCCCGTGCTTGATTTTGGAGTTGTTCTATATGCCCAGAGCACTTCGGGTAAAATTTCTCTCCATCTTCCCTTTGCGCTTTCCAACTTCTTCTTTATGTTTTGAATGATAGTTTGTGAACTCGGCTTGGCCGTTTGCACACGGGTGGTAGGGCATTGATAGGATCCTTTTGATCTTGTGGTCCTCGAGGAACTGAGTCACTTTGCTTCCGATGAGTTGCTTCCCGTTATCAGACGTTATCTCGCAAGGAATTACGAATCGGCACATAATATGGTCCCAGATGAAATTAATGACTTCTTTTTCTCTTATTTTTTCGAAGGCCCGTGCTTCAACCCATTTTGAGAAGTAGTCAGTCATAAATAAAATAAATCTAGCTTTACCTGGCGCCGTTGGTAGAGGTCCGACGATGTCCATCCCCCATTTCATGAATGGCCATGGCGACAAAACTGAATGTAGTTGTTCACCAGGTTGGTGAATCATTGGGGCGAATCGTTGGCATTTGTCGCATTTGCGGACGAATTCTTTGGTGTCCTTCTCCATGTTATCCCAATAGTAGCCTGCCTTGATTATTTTTTGAACTAAGGAATCGGTACCGGAGTGATTTTCGCAGATGCCCTCGTGGATCTCTCGGAGCACATAGTCTGTGTCTCCCAGCCCCAGACATACTGCTAGGGGGCCATAAAAAGTTCTTCTATAAAGAGTTCTATTTTCGTCGAGCAAGAACCGGGCCGCTTTGGTTCGCAGGGCCTTCGACTCTTTTGGGTCTACGGGTAGCTTCCCGCTCTCCAAATAATCGATATATTTATTTCTCTAATAACATGTCAAGCTAGTAGAGTTGATCTCGGCATGGCCTTCCTCGATCACTGATTTGGATAGTTGAACAATAGATCCGGGGAGTATGTATCTTCCTCGACAGACAATCCCAGGTTTGCGAGGGCATCAGCTTTCCTGTTTTCCTCTTGAGGTATGTGGACCAGATTCCATTCTTTGAAGCGGTGCAATGTGACTTGAATTTTGTCTAAGTATCGTTGCACCCTGTCTTCCCGAACCTCGAAGCTCCTATTTACCTGATTTACCACCAGGAGGGAATCGCATTTTGCTTCAATGACTTCATCTCTTAGGCTTTTGGCCAATTCCAAACCTGCAATCATAGCCTCATACTCGGCTTCATTGTTAGTTAACCTTGTGGTTTTTATAGAATGTCTAATCACGCCGCTTGTAGGTGGCCTTAGAACTATGCCGAGCCTGTACCCTCTTACGTTCAAGGCGCCGTCAGTGAACGGGGTCCATATCCCGGAAGATGTGCCCATTTTTAGCAAAAGTTCTTTCTCGTCCTCGGGTACGAGGGAGGGAGTGAAGTCGGCTACGAAGTCTGCCAAAATTTGAGACTTGATAGTCGTTCAGGGCTGATACTCGATATCATATCCCCCGAGTTCGATGGCCCATTTGGCCAGTCGGCTCGATAATTCGGGTTTATGCAATATGCTTCGAAGGGGATACGTTGTTCAAACGCGAATATGATGACATTGGAAGTAAGGTTTCAATTTTTGAGACGCACTTATTAATGCAAGAGCTAGTTTTTCCAGGTGCGGATACCTGGTTTTGGCATCACCAAGGGTTCGACTTACATAATAAACATGGAATTGCGTACCTTGTTCTTCGCGGACCAGTACACCACTTACCGCTATCTCGGATACGGCCAGGTATAAATACAATATCTCATCCTCTTTTGGGGTGTGGAGCAAAGGCGGGCTTGTCAAGTATCGCTTCAACTCCTCTAAGGCGCGTTGGCATTCCGGAGTCCATTCAAAGTTGTTTTTCTTTTTGAGTAAGGAGAAGAAATGGTGACTCCTGTCCGACGACGTTGATATGAACCGGTCCAAGGCTGCTATCCGCCCGGTCAGCCGCTGCACGGCCTTTACGTTATTTACCACCGTAATTTCTTCGATGGCTTTGATTTTGTCGGGGTTGATCTCGATTCCTCTGTTCGATACCATCAAACCTAAGAATTTACCCGATCCTACCCCGAAGGCGCACTTCTCGGGATTGAGCTTCATGTTATAACTTCTGTGGATGTCGAAAGTTTCCTGCAAATGAATCAAATGGTCCTTTGCGCACATGGACTTAACTAGCATGTCGTCAATATAAACTTCCATGGACTTGCCTATTTGGTGTTCGAACATCTTATTAACTAGGCATTGGTATGTGGCCCCTGCATTTTTTAGCCCGAAGGGCACAACATTGTAACAGTACGAACCGTACTTTGTGATGAACGAAGTCTTTTCTCTATCCTCGGGGTTCATTGAATTTGATTATACCCCGAATAGGCATCGAGAAAAGTGAGGGTTTCATGGCCGGCCGTGGAATCGATCAAATGGTCGATGTTGGGCAGTGGGAATAAGTCCTTTGGGCACGCCCTATTTAAATCTTTATAATCTACGCACATTCTTAATTTATTCCCCTTTTTGGGAACTACCACCACATTGGCCAGCCTTTCAGGATATTTTACTTACCTAATAGACCCTATCTTGAGGAGCTTTGTTACCTCGTCTTTGATGAATGCATGCTTTATCTCGGACTGGGGTCTCCTTTTTTGCTTCACCGATTTGTACCTGGGATCGACACTCAGTCGATGGGTGGTTATCTCTGGTGGGATCCCTGTCATGTCTAAATGGGACCAAGCAAAGCAATCAATGTTGTTAATAAGGAATTGAATGAGTTTTTTCCTTAGTTCGGGGGTTAATCCCGTCCCCACGTATACCTTCCGATCTAAGAGATGCTCGATCAATATGGCTTGCTCCAATTCTTCAATGGTCGACTTTGTTGCATCCGATTCTTCGGGGGCAATGAAGGTTCTGGGAGCGAGGAAATCCTCTTCATCATCCTCGAGGGCTTGTTTGCTTCCCAACTCTTCCGAGGTGGAGTGTACAGAATTTGGTACCTCTTCATGGACCGCGAACATTTCCTTCGCCGCATGTTGCTCTCCATACACTGTCTTTATTCCGTCCTCTGTTGGAAACTTCATCATCTGATGTAGGGTCGATGGTACTGCCTTCATGTTATGTATCCCCGGCCTAACGAGCAAGGCATTGTACCTTGCGTCACCTTTAATGACGTGGAATCTGGAATCTTGAACTACATCGGATATGTTAACCGGGAGGGTGATCTCTACTTCTGTTGCTTCGCTGGCCATATTGAAGCCGTTGAGGATTTGGGAGGTAGGTATGAACTGATCGAGTAATCAGAGTTGTTCTACCACCGTCGATCTAATTACGTTGGCCGAGCTACCTGGGTCCATGAGTACACGTTTAATTTTGATGTTATTTAAAAGAAACGAGATTACCAACGCATCGTTGTGTGGATGAGATAGAGTCTCGAAGTCTTCTTCGCTAAACGCGAGGATGTCCTTAGATGCGCAGGCCCGGGTTTGCCCTTGCGTTGCTGCAGAAACCTTTATCCGCTTGATCACGGGCCCCTGGGGATCGTCGGTCCCCCCGATAATCATATGAACAATGTGCTGAGGTTTTCCCGCCTCGCTTCCCTTGTTTGCATCTCATCTCCCCGGGTGAGGTTTTTCCGAGTGTCTTGTTGATTTTCTCGGCGTATACTCCTGTTGGTGTGGGAACATACGCCAATGTGTTGAGTGTTTCATGAGACCATATCGACGGGAATCGGTTCTGGTGCAACCTCAGGGTTTTGTGGTGGTACACCATTACCTGGAACAGCTGCACCATACTTTCTATGGCCTTCGAGACCGTTGCTGTCATGTGCGTTTACTGAGTTAGACATATTGACCTGAAATCAAAGATTCTTGGACAAGAAAAAGTGTGAAATATAACTTGCGTTATGTAGTAAACCGGCAAGAAAACAATCAATATTATTCTTAGCCCCACGGTGGGTGCCAAACTGTTTACCTTGAAAATGGTAATAACAATTAGATTTAATTTTGTGGTTCTAAAAATATGTGATCTATTTTTATGCTAGGTGTTAGGCAACAGATGCTAAGTGAAGGATTGGAAAGTAGGATAATGGCTTATAGACAATGTAAAAATCAAACTGAATGACTGGGAATCGGGGCCTCTAGCTTGCGTATACAGGTCCTCGAGGTCGAGTCGGATGCCCGGTTAAGGGTAGTCGATGGAGGATTAACAGTTATGATAGATCTGATGGCGGCTCTTTATGACCAATAATGAGCAAGAAATGAAGAACAAGTAAATAAATATAAATAAGACAATAAATGTAAGCAATAAAATCAAATAGAGAGTATGTTTGAGTTAGGGAGCAGAGAATGTTCTTGTATTGAATGTAGTGTGTTGTATATTGTGTCCCTTACAAAAATGACAAGGTTCCCCTTTATATATGAGGGGAAAATCCCAATATGACATATGCGTATTTATTACATAAAGTAGCCGGTACAACCACTCAATCAGCCTGGTGTAGGCTGTCACTGTTGGTGCAGGCATTGTCAGAAAAAATACTGCTCCTAGGGAACTTCCCGCTTACTTGTGATAACCACCGGTTCGCTCTGCCCCGACACCGGGCACGAAGAACCCTCGAAGACTTCGAACCCAGAGCTATTCTCTGGGCCCTTCGAGGTGAAATTACGTAATGCCTCGCCGATCGTGAAATTGGTCTTTCGGATTTGAGCCGCATACAGCACTAAAGATTATCAATCTTATAAAATGGAAATTGACTTGAGAACTTATGTATCCTTATTTGATGTTTTTAGTATCGTTTGAAGCTCTTATTGTACATCTTGACTGTTCCCCTTTGTTTCATTATTCATGCTATTAAGATGGTGCTTTAACTTTACATACTAGTACTATTCGACAGTAATAATGTCCCTTTTTCCGGGGGTGCTACATATTTAAATGGATGTAGGTGGTTCCATAGCAGACAGTGTTGAGCGCAGCTAGTGGTACATCATCATCATCTTCCAAACAGACTTGGTGAGCCCCATTTCATCCCGGGGTCATGTAGTGCATCTTTTGTTTATATGTTTACCATATTTTGAGGTATAGCCGGGGCCTTGTTGCCGGCATTACCATATCTGTCTTTTGTATCTTTAGAGGCTCCGTAGATTTGTATGGGTTGTGTATGTGTGCTAGAAAGGTCATGTAGATTATGACATGTTTTGGACTCTTGTTCCACTAGATTGTAAAGTGTATGTATTACGGAAACGTAACAATGATGTAGTAAAATGGAATGAATTAGTAATGTTGCAAATATTTGATCCTTCTACAATTTGAACTAATGGAAACACGCCTTCTCTTGGTTACAAACGGGTTGGTTAGAAAGTCTCTAACAGGCTTGCTCGACCGGGTCCACTCGATTGAGCGACGGTCACGCTCCCCAAGGTTGGGGCGTGACATTTCTAATTTGAAATGATATTTTAGAGGTAATACTTTACGTATCAATTATTGAAAGAAAATAAAAATTTTAATGAGTAAAAAGAGAACTGGTAAAACTTATAAGACATAGGAGAGAAATCTAAAATAAAAATAACTATCTTATAAGAGGGAATAAGGAAGCAGCAGGTCAACATGTTGTTTACCCGTAAAAATAGTACAGTTGAATTTATAGCGTGGTTTATAGACAAGTGAATCGATTTGACCCAAAAATGATAAGTAAAGGAGAACAAAAATAAGATTATCAAATGAAATTAAAAGAGACAACAAACCTAACCAAGAACTTAGCCTTTACGATGACAAGAAGGAAATAATGTTCAAGTGTTCAAATTGAGCGTAATAAGACAACAGAATATAGCTTTTTGTATATAAAGTTTCTTGTGTCTACAATGGTTGTCAATGATTCTACTTATAGCCTTATTCAGGGACACAAGATCCTCACATCAAGATCCTCTTGAATGAGAATAAAATCGTCATTTATGGGTACATAACGGTAGGCTTTAAATACATATATTCTCTGTAACGGCTATCCAATAAATGTTACCCGATGACAATACTGCGAATCTTTGTTATTGGCTACTCTATCTTCAGAACTTTCTCGGCACTGATCGCTTGCTTGCATCCGGTGCCAGCTATTTGCTGACTCACGTCCCACCTGTCTTTAGTGCCACATGTCACTTCGTCATTCGTCTAGCTGTCATTAACCAATTTTACCACATACAGATAGTCCCCGTATTTTTCGGTGACGCAACTTAGTGTTACCGGAAAGTAGATAAGAATTCTTTTCTTGGTGGGAAAGTTCCTGAACGGTCTCGGACATTTGAAAGGACGCACTTCTTCTCGCAATTAATGGTCCGAACATGTGTTGCCCCGTGATTTAGCAAATATTTTTGTCCTTTTTCGAGGTCAACATGACCACAATTTTTGCCGTCTATAACTTCTCCACTACACATCATTTTCACTCTTTACATTCACAACTCCTTCTTCTTCTTCGAATTTCCTTAGAGCTCTTCTGCAATATTCATTTTCTTAGTAAAAAAACCTTTTTCTTCATAAACATGTCTACAAACACTATCGTCTACGGAAACTCTAGCCTTCTCTTTGGTGGAGGTCCAAAGAAGAGCAAAACCAAGGAGGTTGACCTCGATACTGAACATCCATCCTTCAAGAACATAAACCACCCGCAAATCTTAAAGTCACAAGTTATGGCATGTTCACAGATACCCTTCTTACATTCGTCCTTCTAGCGTCCCTGTTCTGGAGGAAGAATATAATTGGGGTAGTGTTGAAATTCTCGGCCCCGATGCGATTGAACGAGTTACCTACTCCAAGCCGGGGTTCATGTATGTCTACACATACCCCTTCACTTTTGGTCCTTTCACCTTGGGAGCAGGCAAAGGAATCAAACTAATAATTCTAGAATTTTACCACCGGTACCAAGTCTGCTTGGCACAGGTGGGCCTTTTCATATGACGTACAGTGGCCTGCCTTCGCAATTATGCACAAAAACTAGGGAAACCCTAACTCTCGCGCATACGATGAACCTATACTCCCCAAAGATTTTCCATGGGGTGTGCTAAACCTTAGCAAGTGTGGTAAACACACCCTTCTCACCAGCATTGATGATGACAACGACCGTGGATGGATGGGACAGTTTGTTGTCATTGCTACCAGGGACATTATCCCGGCCACAATGCCTGCTTTTTCCGAATCATGGAACTTTTTTTGTGAGTCTTCGTGTATTTGTTTCTTTTCTTCGTGAAAAAACTTTCTTCTTAGCAAACATCTTATTTCCATCATTCTAGCTACTCACTAGGAACCACCATAGGTTCAAGGTCCAAACCGATGGGTGCAGAAAATTCTTGATATCACCACGTCAGAATCCCGATGGTGGAAAGAGATGGCTCCCAAGTATGGGTGGAAAGCCAAGAATCACGGTAAGAAAAAATTCTTCTTTATTTCAATTTTAATAACTTTGGAACAATTATTTACCTGGCCTTTTGTTCCACACAGCACTTCCAAAGGGTTCCGTCGTGCGCCTCGATGTCGAGGCTCCCAATGGCACTGAGGATGTCGAACGGGTATTACAAAGTTCCCTTAGCTGAAGCAAGGCTCGTTGGTCAACTCGTGCCTCCGGTGAGGGAGCCTCTTCCTGGAGTCCCCAGTCCAAAAACAAGAAACTGAAGAAGAAGCATACCTCCTCGACTGGGACTCACGAGAAGAGAGTGAGAAGATCATCAACCGGACCGGTCATAGTTGTCATTGATGATGAAGAAGGGGCTAATGATGAATATGCCCCTCTTTAAAGAAGAAAAAGGTCTTCATCAGCTCAACCAGGTGCTTAGTCGGGAGAGCTTCAAAATCCATCGCCTGAAGAAGTTCAGGCACTCTGGGGGAAATGGGTTTGGTTGAAAATGTTGATTCCCATTTTCTGGTCCCTGCCGACGTCTCCGGTCAGAGGAGTTTGGACCCTGACCTTCCCCTACCACCAACTACTGAGCCAGCCACAACTGCCAGTCTTTCTACACCAGCTGTTTCTTCTCCATCTGCACCATCTTCTCCTTCTCCACCAGCTCCAGCTGCTTCTTCTTCACCGGCCCAAGCCGAACAACTTCTTCCCCGAGGTTCTCTTATCACAGAAATTTGGGAAGTACTTATTCAGCACCCACTCAGGACCCCCACAGAAGAAGAAGTGATGTTATCTCGGTTTCCAGTGGGTGCCATTTGCTTTCCAAGTCGGTAGATCTTGCCAACTATTTGAAGTCGTTGGCCTCACCGAAGGATTGGGAAATGATGAACTCCCTTTCTTGTGAGTGCCTAATAAACAACATCATGCATTGTTAGGGAACATGTAGCAACCTTAGTTCCTTCTCTTTTCTTTTGACTTATATTTCGAAGTAATAACTTTGGTTTTATCCCTTTGTCAGGCCAACCTTCTTGCCTCTGAGGGCCTACAAAGGTTGATCCTGGACAAGCAAGAGCTTGCTTTAGAAAGATCAACTTTTGGCAGAAAGGAATTAGCTCGCCCAGCACCTCCCGATCCTGGAGTCCAAAATCACTCAAATGGATGAGCTCGAGGCCGAACTGTAGTAGTTTAAACAAGATAGGGTGGCTCATATCTAAGAAGCCGCCCAGCTACATGAGAACCTTATGGAAGAAAAATCTAAGTGGATTGAGCTTCATGATACTGTGATACTGCTGCCGAGCGTGAGTCTTCCTTCGTCGAACAAGTTGATAATTTGGAGGCTAGATTATGTGCCAAAACTGATGAGGCCAATGCTGCCCAGGATAAAAGAGCAAAAATAGAAGAGAGGCTCAAGAGAGTCATGGAGCATAATCGATTTCAGTCGTCCACAAACATTGAGCTCGATTCAAAAATTAGCAAAATAAGGACTAGGAATGAAGAGCTCCAATCCAAGATTGATAGGATCAGATCAAAACGCCAGGACTAAGAAGATTTCCTTGTCTTCAAGAACACCTACGCCATATATCATATGAAGAGGAAGATTTTGGAGGAGGCCAAAGAAGGAATTGCCAGTATTGATGACTGCATTGCCAATGCTCGAGAATTGTAGATAACTACTCGTGAGAACCTTCATACTCAGACCGCTGCATCCGTTTCTTCGAATACTAATTCTGAGTATTCGGGAAGCAGAGGAAAATCGAAGAAGATGAAGGCCTCAAACCGGAAGACCCTTCTTTCCCTTCGAGTTTTAGTAGCAAAGAATGATGTATATGTTTTTGTTATTTTACCTTTTGTAATTACACCAAAACAGTTTACTAAGTTTGGCACTTTAATTAATAAAAGAAACTTTTGGCCTAAGTGTTGTGAAAAAAATATTCTCTTTCATTTAATTGACTAAGCCACAAGAATATTTCTGCATCCGATAGCTTTTGATTCCGTGCATAAACACTTCTGGGATCTACCCTTTACTGTAAGGGTTTCATAAGAGAGAGCTCTTATGTTTACGCTGCTCTTGAAGAGGACATCTCCTATTTATTCCGACACAAGCATTTGATGTTAACTCTCAAATGATAAAATATATTAACTTATCATTCGGACAAGAAATAAGATAAAACAAAAGGACTTTGATTTATTCCTTTTCTATCTTTGAGAGTACATTCACATAAACATTTATTTGTTTATGTAAATAAAGCTACCAATACATGTGGCTAACTTGTACAACTTATTTCTACGAGATTGATCATGCAGTCCCCGGTCCTGATAAGGCATCTACCCCAGTTCTAACAGTCCCTGTTTCTTGTAACACTTTTAGTGTCTTGTCATGTATTATCCCCCCCCCCCCCCCAAACATTGTAAGCATAAGAATTCGAAAACTGGAGGTCTTGCATTCATCGATAACATTCCTTTCATAGCAAGCCTTTGCATTGCCTCCTCATTAATGGAAACAGCTTGTGTATAGATAAACAATCTGTTATCGAAGGTCGATGAGAGTCTTGGGAGACGAGTTATGCCTATCGGGCCAAAGATTATTTAACCATCCATAGATTGATTGCCATATGGGTTGATCCACACGGAGCTTTTGGTTGTTGATTCACCAGCTTACCGACGATCCTTCCTTCGTAGTATGCTTTACATCGTTGTCTCGTTAAAAGCCTTGCCAGAATAACCCAATTGGGAAAACATTGATCGAAGGGAAAAATGTACAACACATACTTTTAGTACCGGCAAGGATCTTCAGCAATAATACCTTTTGAGGTGAGTCATGCTCCAATTGCTTGGAAACTTAACTCAATCTTGATTTTCCAATTCGTATGAGCCTTTACTAGTTATAGCTGAAGCCCGGTAAAGTCTTTCCCATATCGACCCCAGCTTCCCAGTGTTGACTTCTAGGGTGCTTTGAGTAACTTTCCTTAGAACCGAATCCCCTACTTTGAAATATCATATATTTTCCCTGCGATTGTAATAACTTTCCATCCTTTGATTTTGTACCATCATCCTTACATATGTCAGATCCCGGTGTTCTTCAAGAAAATCTAGCTTGACTAGCAATGCTTCACTATTTTCTTATTTGTTTGCAAAGGAAAACCTCAGGTCGATTCCCCCACTTCCAGCAGTATCAAAGCTTCTGAACCGTACATGAGCAAAAAGGGTGTCTCTCCCGTGCTTGACTTTGCTGGTCCAATAAGCCCATAAAACACTTGATAGCTCATCCGGCCACTTGCCCTTAGCATCTTATAACTTCATTTAAAGGTTTTGGATAATTACCTTATTTGTTGACTCCGCCCGTCCATTACTCGGATGGTACGGAGAAGATATAGTTCTTTTGATCTTTAATCCTTCCAAAAACTTTGTAACTTTATAACCTACGAATTGTGGCCCGTTGTCACAAGAAATCTCCTTTGGTATACCAAATCGGCAAATTATGTGGTCCTATGTTGAATCAACCACTTCACGTTCGCCGATATTTTGGTAAGGACCTGCTCCAGCCCATTTAGTAAAATAATCATTTAAACCCAAAAGTAATCTTATCTTCTTGGGCCCTTGTGGTAAGGGACCGACTATGTCCATCCCCCATTTGATGAACGGCCAAGGTGATACTACCGAATACAGAAGTTCTGATGGTTGATGCACTAATTATGCATGGCGCTGACAGTTGTCGCATTTTTGTGAGAATGTCTTTGCGTCCTGTTCCACGGGGCCAATAGTAGCCGGCCTTGACTAACTTGAGAACCAATGAGTCTGCACCAGAATGGTTTTTGTAGAACCCTTCATGGACCTCCTTCATCACGTAGTCAGCCTCCGAGGCCCCTAGACATCGAGAAAATGGTCCTTGAAATGACCTTTAGTATAACTGTCCATCAACAAGACAGAAAAGAGCTGCTTTGGTATGTAGTGCCCGTAACGCTTTTGGTCCTCGGGTAATTTACCATACAGAGTAAGCTAAAGCATCTACTATATCACTGTCTTTATAAAAAGTACAACAGTGGTAAAAGTAACAGAAGGTGACTTCGAGGCATGTGGACGTAGAGCAGGTATACCTTGAAGTCTCCACAAGCAACTACTCAAATCAACTCTAGCGTCCGGCACGGGCAGACGTACCTGGCTCTACACAAAAAGATGTGCAGAAGTGTAGTATGAGTACAGCTTTGACGGTACCTAGTAAGTATCAAGCCTAACATCAATAGAGTAGTGATGAGGTCAGGTCTAGACACCTACTAGGATATAAATAAATAATATGAAAACATAAGAACGAATAATAATGGAAAGGGAAGAAATAACCGATACTAAACAAGATAATAACATGAACTAACACCGGAATTTAAGAATGGAAAGAACATAAAGGAAGCAATAAAAGAGAACCAAAATGATCATATACGGACAACAAGTAATAGAACCAGGAAGAACAAAAACAACAAGAAATGTTCCCACCAAAACTCTTTGCAACATGAGATAAACAACAAGAATCACAACGAGGTACCGCATTGTGTACAATAAGAATCACAATCGAAGTACCACCTCGTATAATCAAGAATCACAACTGAGGTGCCGCCTCGCATTCACATTTCTCAATTTCAATCACAAACTCCTTATACCGCCGCGTGAAGCATTCAATTGAAATACGTTTTGAAAATAGTTTTCTCGAAATAACGACATGCACTTTAGCCCACCTTATGACACCGTGTGGCTTTGCATATTTCCCCTACAAGCAACATGCGCATAAGTCCCACCTTATACCGCCGCATGCACATTAACCCTAAGCCTTATACCGCCGTACACGCGTCAATATCACATCACAACAACAACTCACACCACAAGTGCCCATATATCACAACCTGCCAACAATCAAAAATATCAATGTTTTTACAATAATATCCCNCAAGGTTATCTCTGTCACACAGTTGTGACACACTGATCAGGCTGTATTTCAAGCCATCTATCAAGTTGACATTCTCAATGGAGTGAGAGTCTGTCTTACCTACCTTTCAAACCCCAATAATCTCACCTTTCTTCCCATTTCCAAAGGAGACATTACCTCCCTTTAGGTCCTCAAGTGACAGGAACTGGTTCTTACTTCCAGTCATATGTTTTGAGCAGCCACTATCCATGTACCCTATTTGGCTACTTCCCTTCACTTGGACCTGCAAAAAGAAATCAGGGGTTAGTCTTAGGAAACCAAACTAGTTTGGGTCCCTTTCTATTGGCAAAGGGATAAATCAGCTTCCTTCTAGCCCATCCAGGCAGCCTATTTTTTTTTGAACAAAAGCTTTGTTCTTTTGACTGGCCTTTTCTTTTGCATTACATTTATTTTTGTAATGGCCAGTCTTGCCACAGTGTGTGCAGATTTTGTTCTCAGGAAGAGTGAGGTACTTGCTTTTAGTATCCCACTTAGGTGCTTGAGTCCCATAGCCAAGTCCTCTTTTGTTGCTACTGTAATGTTCTTGTAGCCAGGAGAGTGCATCAGAAGCCTTGTTCCATTTGCAAGTTCTGTCTAGTTCATCTTTTATTTTCCCTAGATCTTCTTTTAATACTCTTATCTGCTCATACTTCCTGTACAGCTCATCCTTCATTTTTCTTAAGTTTTCTTCTAGGGTGAGATGTGTGTGATCAGCTTTCTTCTTTCCTGTTCCTAATTTCAGTTTTAAGTTCTCAGACCTAAGTTCTAGGATACTAGTGTCAAGTTCAAGAACCTGGTTCTTCAACTCAGCATTTTTACTTTCACTCTCATTAGCCCTAGACTCTAGATTATTGCACTTGGCTTTTAGGATCACACATTCCCTAGACAGTTCTTCCTTCTCATTGTTAATTATCTCAGACTCATCAATGAAGTCTACCAGTAGCTCAGACAACCTTTCTTTAGACAGGAATTTAATCTTGTCTTTGAGATGAAGAATACTTACCTCTTGTTCATCGTCTGATTCTATGATGGCCATAAGTGCTTGTTCATCTCCAGCTTCATCTTCTGAGTCCTTATCTGATGTTTCTCCCCAGGCAGCAACCATAGCCTTTGTTGATCCTTTGTTTCTTTTTGGTTGAACCTGTTCCTTCTTCCTGTTCCTTCGTTCAGCCCTTTCCTTCTTCCACTCAATTTCCCATTGAGGACAATTCTTGATCATGTGATCAGTCTTACCACATTTGTAGCAACCCTCATTGGTCTATTTCTCAGGAGCCCTTGGTTTGTTGAAGGTTGTACCTCTTGAAGAACCTTTTCCTCTCATCAGGTACTTTTTGAAATCTCTTGTGATCATAGCCATTTCCTCATCCTCCAGATCTGATCCTTCAGCAATTCTAAGAGCCAGACTTCTTTCCTTCTTGGGTGCATCCATTTTCATGGTTTGCCTTCTCAGTTCATAGGCAGTAAGGTTTCCAATTAGTTCATCCAGCTTAAGGGTAGCAATATTCTTTGATTCCTGAATAGCAGTGATTTTGCTTTCCCAAGAGATTGGCAGAACCCTTATTAAAATCTTCTCAACTTTGTCTTCTTCAAGGATAATCCTTCCAAGAGACTTAAGTTCATTTGTCAGTGTGGTGAACCTTGCATACATCTCTTGGATGGTTTCTCCTTCCTTCATGGTGAAATTCTCATATTGAGGATACAGCAGTGTTCCTCTGGACCTCTTCACTTGAGGTGTTCCTTCATGAGCCACTTGCAAAGTGTCCTAGATTTCCTTAGCAGTGGTACAACTTTGAATTCTACTGTACTAATCTGGACCTAGTCCACACACAAGCCATTTCTTGGCCTTGGCATTCTTCTCCCATTTCTTCAAATCTTCAGCAGTGTAGTCAGCTCTTGTGTTTGGCACATCCACTCCTTCCTCATTCTTCTTTGTAGTTGCCAAAGGACCATCAGTGACTATGTCCCAGAGTTCATAGTCCTCTCCTATGATATGATCACTCATCCTGTTCTTCCACCAGGAATAGTACTGGCCATTGAAGAGTGGAGGCCTAGCAGTGGATTGCCCTTCCCAGTTCCCAGGTGGTGCACTCATCTTGATCTTTTCCTAAGGTGTTAGCTGTCGATGCCCCCTTTTTCTAAAGGCGAAATCGGGTTTACGACATTTGGGCGGACAACTCTATTCCTTTTGGGAATTTGGGTTTTGAGATTTAGAAGAGTCGCCACCTAATGATTAAGTGCATTAGGACACTAAGAGAGGAATGAAGAGAAGAAGAACTAGAGAATGGGTAAGGGCTTGAAATTATCTCGGGGGGAAGGTGTTAGGCACCCCCAAGATCCACTAGTGTGGCTCCCGGCCGTGCTACAATTTGTGACTTTAAATCAAATAAACAATACAAGACAACTTCACATAACGATTACAAGTAGGATTGTATAAAGGTTAAATAAGCATGTTGAAGTTAGGGAATAGATGGTTTCATGTTCGTTTAAAAGAATGTATAAATGCAGAAAAATGAGGGTCAAGTAACGAATGCAAATAATTAGACAAAGAAGCAAAATGGGCGGAAGTTTAAAAAAAGAAAACAGTGCTGGAAATTCCAAAGAGGTTTGAATTAAAGTGAAATACAAGTTTAAAGAACTGGAAAACTGACGTTAGCACATATGGAGGGAGGGGGATCCTAGGTTTATAAATAACATGGATCATCCACGCAACACCCGGTAACCAATTATACGCGTGGTGTTATCACGTGATCATCATCTCCATGTCTACCATTTCCCATCCCGTTTAAGGTATTAAAGCGCAGAATAGTGTCGTTACTTATTGCATGCTATTACCCGTCCCGATCCTATCAGTCTCGGAGGCATTGAGACTACTAATCCTAAAAGGGAAGGGAATTGGGGCTTTTTAGAGTTTAAAAGGATAAAAAGTCTAAGGCGACAAGCAAGAACACATAAGTAGCTAGGGGAAGAGCAAATAGCAATTAAGGCTCAAATAGGCCTCCTCACTTAAAAGAGCAGATTGAATAGCATGACTTCAAATACTGGTTGTGGTCTGAAATAAAATTTACGTAAGGGAGTGGCTGATTTATCACATATTTTCAGATAAGAAGTCCGAATTAGGCCTGCCTGCTAGTTGTAATTATTAGAGACTGGTATAATTAATTGATTACCTAATGGTTTGCCTAGGTGAAACCTATAGGCAGGATATCTAACAAGGTCAAACATACTGATTTTAAAGAAGATTACTGACTTTAGAAATAAACCAATTCTGCGGATGTTAACAACATTATTACTGATTTTAGACTTTGCGGGTGAATCAGATTTAAACGATTGCTCCTATAGGTATGAATTCTAAGCCGTTATTGATTCTAAAACAGTTATATAAGTGCAGGAATCCTAAGAGCATGGTATCTAAGATGCAATTGATTATTTTTAACCTCTGGATGGTTTGCCTAATGACATGTGTATGTGCAGAAGTGCAGGAAACTTATAATCATGATTTCTATATGCGGAAGTGCAGAGACTTATAGACATGATTTCTAATGAAATGCATAACTTATAGACAGGATTTCTAACGCAGTAATGAAACAAACTTATAGGCATGATTTCTATATGTGGATGCATAAGCTTATAGGCAGGATTTCTATATGTGGATGCATTAGCGAAAAAAAACAGGCTGTGATTGCAGAAATAAATACCTAAAGCATGATGTCTACCCACATGCATAACATGAGTGACCCTCCCCTTTTCACTATACACCCCCAATAGTTATTACAAATTATTACAACCCGAATGAATCAAGAAAAATAAAAATAAAAGAAAAAATTACATCAGAAATTAAAGTTCCAACCAAGGAGAGCCTAATTCAGATTCCTAGTCTGAAACATGAAATAAACCAACTCCCAAAGATCAGATTTCCAAAGCCTTTCTCATCATTTGGGTGTGTCAAAGTTCCAAGGAGCTTCATGAACTCCAGGCAGTAATCACACCCAATTACATTTGCAGGATCAGATTGTAGTGCAGTGTGGAAGGGCCAGCCCTCAAATGTCCAAGTTCAGAGGGAACTCAAGGTCCCCAAGGCAAGGCTCATAGGAGGGGGGCAGAACTTAGAGTCTAAGAATAAGTGTAAGTGCAATAGAGGGGGAATTAGGGAAAGCCATGACAAAACTAGTGGTCATGCCCAGCAATTAGGATGCTGGCACACCCCTGACCAGCCTGTCAGCTTGAGTTTGGGAGTTAGGACCTATTGAAGGTCAGGTTCAGACCTGGGCAGCAATTTGGATGCGGCCAGGCCATGAACTTTAACTCAACACACATAGGGGAATGGGGGTATGGGGATTTTATAGCAAGCAATAAACATAAAAGAAAGAACATGACTCAGCTCTGAGATAACAACTGGGGATCTCCCAGGATGCCGTCCTGTAGTCCCCAAATATAAATATCATGTCGAGTGGATCTCCCGGGTTCAGTCCCGTAGTACAACTCAAAAAGTGCAGGGGGGTCTCCCGGAATGCAATTCC